>NW_007233015.1:29230-52174 GCF_000164805.1 Carlito syrichta
CCACTGCACTCCAGTCTGAGTGACAGAGTGAGACTCCAACTCAAAAAAAAAAAAGAAAATTTGGGGCTGGCAACATACAAATCTTAATTCAAAACTGCCAACTGCTTTTTTAACTCTTCTCATTTTATTTTTTATTGTAAAACAATAGATGGCTCTTTCCTTATACTCACATTTGGGCACGTGTTTTAAGTTTGCCAAAATTTATCTCAATGTCACAAAATGTCTTCAATAGCAAAATCTGATATATTGAATAATTATAATAATTTTAAGTTGACTGAAATATTTACCAAGCATATACTGAAATGGAACTTTCAAAATACACTTTTATGATCCCTTCAAATACATTTCAGGTACTAAGATTAGCAATAGTAATTCAAGTAGTACTTTACTTCAATTTAATATTTTGAAAGAAATTACCACCTGGTCTTCAGAATATTTGAATTTTTAAAAAATAAATCATATTTTGTAGGCATTCTTAATTAATCCAAACACATTACCAATTTCATTTTGCTGTCACCTCTCATAAGTACGTTTCATACCTGTCTACAGAACGGCCTGGCCCCACTCCAAGTTCTGGGCGTGCACTAGGTAAGAGGTAAGATAATCTGTCCATCACTGAGGACGCCACGGGTAAGGCAGCAACATTTTGATTTATTTTCTTGAGTTCATTTACAATGGCACTGGCAATGGACTTCAACACATGATGAGGAAGATGAAATGTAACTGTGGCCCACTGAAAGAAAATGGGAGTATAAGCAAAGAAAAATGTATTCAACAGTTCTAACCAAAATCATAACTTAAACATTACCAAAATAAAGAATGATTTCTCAGTCTCAAGTCAGTTTACTCCATTTGTCTATCATTTAAAGCAGGAACTTGCAGTAATATAAAAAGTGATACCTCTTTTTTACAAGAGCAATATATGGAATCAACCTAAGTGTCTATCAACAGAAGACTGGATAAAAGTGGCATATACGTATACACAATGGAATACTAGACAGCCTTTAAACAGAAATTCTGTTATTCATCACAACATAGATAAACCCAGAGGACACTACACTAAGTGAGACAACCCAGGCACAAAAAGACAAATATGGCATGATCTCACTCATATGTGCAATCTAAAAACGCTGAATTCATAAAGAAGCAGAGAGCAGAATGGTGGTTACCAGAGACTAGGAGGGTGGAAGAGAGATAAGGAAGGGGGGAGATGTTGGTCAAAAAGTACCAAGTTTCAGTGAGGAGAAATTCATGTTAGTGCTCTAATGCACAGCACAGTGACCACAGTTTATAACAGTGTATTGTTCACTTCAAAGTTGCTAAAGATTTTAAACACTGTCACCACAAAAAAATGCTAAGCAGGTGAGGGAGATGTTAATTAGCTTGACTTAATCTTTTTACAACATATACCTATCAAAACATCAATAAATATATATAATTATACACAATTACTTGTCAATTAAGTTTTTAATTTTTAAAAATGAAACCTCAACTAACTATCCTTAAAAAAAAAAGCTTAGAATCAGATGGTAACACTTCTTCTTATACATTTCACCACTAAACCACTAAGTACAACTAAAATCATCTATCATTTTCCATATTCATCCAGCATATACACAACGTAAAGCACAAAGAAGGAACGCAAATATCTCCACCCGTAAGAACGTATCTGGACAATTATCGTCACTGGGAAACCCAAGGATTTAGGCCAGGTTAGCACATCCATGTTTGAGTTGCCGTTGTCACCAAACCCAGCAAGAGTCAGTAAAAACAAAGGCTTCGCGATCACAAGTCTGGATACTGAACCTAGCTTCATCAACAACAATATTCAATAAACGTTACCTATGATTACCTAATATCACAAAAATTACTGAAGAACTTAGAGTATAAAAATGTTAAGTGGTATTCTCCCAGAGGAAAAAAGTCTAAAAAGTACTTATGTCTCTATTTCCTGTCCCCAGTTCACCTACAGATGGTTTCTTCTCTGTCTAGTACACTCTAGGCAGCCTAGCAAGATATTACTTATCTATACAACTGGAAAAACTTGTGGTCAAAAATATGATTTGAATTGCTACAAAAGGAAGATGAAAGCTTCTCACCTGCTTTCTACCCCTAGTCTGTTCATTAATGCAGAACCTCTTTACTGAAAGGGAGGCTGACTTCCCTTGAAAAAGGATCCTACAATTCCCCAACTATATGCCATACCATCACACTGCAAGCCTTCCAGCAAGGGGACCCGTGGGCATTCACTACAGTGATGGTGCACAGGGGAAAAGATGTTTCAGGCATTACAAAAAAGGGACACTGATCTGACCTAAAACACCACTGTGGTCCACCAGTCAAAGTGGGGGCTCAGGGTGGACAAGTGATTATGAGTTTTGGCCCAAAGCAGTCTCAGTGAGCTCTGCAGGTCCACAAACCCATATGGTGGCTATTTCCTCTGAGTGCTTAACTGGAAGAGAAACAGCACAGGCAACTGGAAAAATCCCACTCTCTGTTCCACTCTGAGGACCATTAAGGTAGAAAAGGCCAAGTATAAGCCTCTAGAACTTCAGTTCTCCACAAGGATATCAACCCAAGCAACACTACGTTGCTGAGGAAAGTTCTGCGATGAACACCACTATAAAAGACTTGAAGATACAGCGGTAATCAGAGGACCTCACCCCCACATAACTGGCCTGTCTGGCCTGTGCAGAATATAAACAGACCTTGAAGAGCGACTGTGGATGGTAAACCACCAGGGGCAGCTTCAACCGCAGCTGCCGCTCCAGATGAGCTATCTTTACTGAAGTGAATCAATCAATCCCTTGTTATCTGGTAGGCATCTGCGAGTCTGTCAAATATTTTTCTATACTACTTTTTAAGGACTATCCAAAAAAGTCCACTTTTACCTGGCAGGAACAACAACAAATCTTCACACTCCAACCCTAAAACTCGATCTAACCCTAAAACATAATCCAGTAGCAGAAATCCCGATCATTCTACAGATCAACATAATGGTTCTCTACATCAACAGCATCACACTGACTGGTCCAGGTGAGGAGGAAGTAGCAAGGAAATTGAACACCTTAGTAAGGTACAAGTCAGAAGAGATACAGGAGATAAGAGTCCCGAAAACCGGAGGACCCTGCAATGTCAGTGAAGGTTCTCGCAGTCCCGTAAGGTGAAAGACAAGTCGCTACAACTTGTAGCACCAACCACGAAAAAAAAAGGCACGATGCTTGGTGGGCCTAATTGGGTTTTGGAGCCAATCTGGAACCTGAATGTGCTGCTTGAACCTAAATAACAAGAAATGCCTAAGGCTGAAAATTGTGAGTAAGGTACAGAACAAGAAGCAGCCCTGCAACAGGCCCACATTGCTAGTGCCATTCCCAAGAGGATAGCTACAAATCTAGCCCCAGTCAGAAGGCCAGTGGTGAAGGTCTATCTTCTGAGGAGGCAGAACTCAATCAGTATATCTCACTGTTTCCTTCATCTGGATTAAGAGCTGGCCAAAAGTGAAGATTCTCACTGATTAATGGACAGTTGCTAATTTGTTAGCTGGATGGTCAGGCACTTGGAAAGATCAGGAATGGAAGACTGTCAACAAGGCGGTCAAAGATAGAGGTCTATGGACAGAACGCTCATACAGAGTGTGAAAGTATTTGTGAAATACAGGAACGCTCACAAAAGGCATCCACTTCAGAGGAAATGGACAAGTTTTATGCACGACATACAGCCTCTCACCACAGCCACTCCAGCGCTTGCTCAATGGACACGCAGGCACACCGCCACAGCAGAGAGAGAGGCTACGCACAGGTGCCACTATGTGAACAGCCCTCACCAAGAGTAACCACGCAAGCTGTTGCTGACTGCCTAATCCACCAACAGCAGTTACCAACGCTAGCCCTCCAACAAGACCCCAATTCTGGGGAAAGGCCAGCATCTGGTCGTTGATTATAACAGATCCCTGCAGTCATGCAATGGGCAACTATCTGTCTTCAATGTGGCAGACACGTATTCTGGGTATGCACTTTACCTGCTCTGCCCACACGGCTTCTGCCATATTATACCTGTGGACTAACAGAATGTCTTCTGCACCATCATGGTACTCCAGGGAACATCGCTTCTGACCAAGAAAAGCATTTCAAAGTAAAAAAAAAAAAAAAAAGAAAGAAATTAAATGGTCTTGCTATATCATCCAGAGGGAGCTGGCCTGGTAGGAAAGTACAAGGGCATACTAAAGACTCATTTTTCAAACCCAACTGGGAGACACCCAGAAAGGGCCAAGTTCTGCCTTACAGGCTAAAGCATTTGCTTTGAATCAACAAAATGCACGATACAGTTTCTCCCAGCATGGAGATAATCCCGTCCACAGATTTTAAGTTTTAGGCTCCGCAGATCTTACTTCCCAAGAGGAATGTTCCAGCAGGGGTATAACAGCGCTTCCACTGAAGTGGGTGTTAAGACTGCAGACCCGCCATTTTAGGCTCCTCTTGTCGCGGAAAAAACAGGCAAAGAAGCAGGCTATTCTACCTCATGGCAATGGCTGGAACTGACAAACAAGGGAGAAACCTGGCTGATGATAAATAATGGAGCAAGGAGAACTTGTGGAGAAGCCAGGAGAGTGACTAGGGTGACACTTGGTACTTCCACGTCCAATAGTAAAAACAGGCAAGTCCAAAAACTTAAAAACACATCTCCACTAAGGATTCAGATCCTTCAAGAATGAAGACTTGGGTCACGCCACCACATAAAGAATCCTAACCAGCTGAGATGCTGACTGAGGAGAAAGGGGACAGGGAATAAATCACTGTTAAAGTTACAAATATCAAATATATCCTCTTGACCATTATAAAACTGAGGACAGCAGTAACTATGCAGATTTACTTCACACTTATCACATAAGTGGTAGACGGATGGATGGATGGATATGGATTTAGACAAATACAGACACACAGTTATAGACAGACATACAGACTTGTTACTTTATGTAAGAGTTTCTGGTTGTTCTTAATTTAGTAACCAAGTAGCACAGGTCTGTTACCTAAACAATGGGACAATGACTAAGTTTTAGGAGCATTTATCATCAAATGGAGATGGATAAAATCACCTGCTAAAACTCTGTATCTCTCTGGGGGAAGGGAGAGAGAATCTTCATCTATGAAAAGGAAGCTTGATATGTATTACATTTATAACTTAGACAAAATCTTAAAGAAAAATACAGAAGAAATTAATGAAATATACCCAAAGATTTCATTCAAAGCATACTCTCACATACCAAAAAAAGTAATTTCAAAGAAACCACAAAATATCCCCATTTCCACAGACACACTCCATTCTCATCCAAGCTCACAGCCTGACAAGGAAGTCTCATTCACTAGCCTTTTGACCAATGCAAGCTCATCAGGCACTAAGGAAGATTCACAAAGCTGCTGGGTAAGGTGGTTCACATCTGTAATCCCAGCACTTTGGGAGACGGAGGCAAAAGGACTGCCTGAGCTCAGGAGTTCGAGACCAGCCTGGGCAACAGAGCGAGACCTCGTCTCTACAATAAATCAAAAAATCAGCCAGGGGTGGTGGCACATGCCTGTGGTTCCAGCTACTTGGAGGGCTGAGGCGGAAAGATCGCTAGAAACCGACAGGTCGAAGTGGTGCCTGTGAGTGCACTGCTATACTCCAGCCTGGGCAACAGTGACACTCCGACTCAAAAAAAAAAAAAAGAAACACAATAAGCAAAATATTTCCCACAAACTGAAGTTAAACTTCAATTAAAACTTCTCAACTTTGAGACCACTTAAAACACATTTTGTTTTTTAAAAGAGAGAAAAGTCTAGAATTAGAACATTTCCAAGAGGACAGGAGAAAAGCAAAAGGAGGAAGATGTTCAGTCTACTACAGCCCCGAACAAGGTCACATCTTACCTTAGCAACTTTGTGGTTTGCTGCAGTCTCGTGAGACGTGTTTTTTAGACCATCTTTGAGCTGTGTGATGAACAAATCATAACCCTCCGTACTAGAAATATCTATCTTTTCTAAACATGCTGATAAGAGCTGCTGTGCCTAAATGAAAAAGATGATCACAAAATTACACACAAAAGTTAAATTCAGAACATATTCAGATATTTTAACATGCAATGATTAGGAAAGGCACCGTACTCTAAACTTAACTACTTTTATCTCTTTTTTTTTTTTTACAAACCTAATTAATTAAATAATGATTTAAAGGGCTGTTATAAAATTACATGGGATAAAAAATGTGTTCAGTATAGTACTAATTTTCTTTTTTTTTTTTTTTTTGAGTTGGAGTCTCACTCGGTCGCCCAGACTGGAGTGCAATGGCCACTTCCGGCCACCGCAGCCTCGCCTGCTGGGCTCCGGCGATCCTTCCGCCTCAGACTTCCAAGTAGCCAGAATTACAGGCATGCGCTACCACGCCCGGCTGATTTTTTGATTTATTGTCGAGATGAGGTCTCGCTGCCCAGGTGGGTCTCGAACCCGCGGGCTCAGGCAATCCATTCACCTCAGCCTCCCAAAGGCGCAGGATTACAGGCTGAGCCACCGAACCCGGCATAGTACTAATTTTCAATACACAGTAGTTAATACAAACCAAATTAAGACAGAAAAACAAGCTGCAATCATAAGCAAAAATGAAACAGGTAAAATGTTGAAGATAAATAAATGCAAAGTCCTGTAATGAGGTTTAAATACTCTACACAAAGGTACAAAAGGGAAAACTAAGTCAGCAAGTAATATGAAAAAGCACTTTGTGCTGTTACCCTCATACTCAACATGAATCACCATAATAGAAATATAGAATTAATAGGTCGGGCATAGTGGCTCACGCCTATAATCCCAGCACTTTGGGAGACTGAGGTAGGAGGATTGCTTGAGCCCAGGAGTTCAAGACCAGCCTGAACGACATATCAAAACCTCATTTCTGCAGGAAAAAAATAAATAAACCAGGTGTGGGAGCATGTGCCTGTAGTCCCAGATAGTTTGGAAGCTGAGGCAGAAGGATCACCTGAGCCCAGGGGAGGCTACAGTGAGCCCTGATCATGCCACTGCACTGAGCAACAGAGTAAGACCCCAACTCAGTAGAAAAAATAGAAATATAGGGTTAACATAAGGAAAAGAATAAACCAACACTGATCAAAGCAAACCTACAGCAGTGACAAACTAATGTGATACTGTAAACAATCCTATAATGGCGGCAGACCTACAAACAATATCATGTGAATATTTAAGGTAAAAAGAGAGAAAACCAGCAGCAGACATAATAGCAAGCAAGGTGGAAGAGGGAGTACAAGCCAGCTAAACACCCACCATCTCAGCCAGTGTCACAGGAAAAACACTAACTCGAGAGTTAAAAAATGTACAAATATTTTATTTTAATTCTTTGTTTCTTTGTAAAACCTGGACATACTTTGAGACTGTCTTTCATTGCTGTATATATTACATATCCTTGATCTAAGACATCAGCTGGTCTATATTCCTTTAATTAGAAAAGGAAAAAACATTCAACTTTGTCCAATTGTTTTTCAAATATTCCACTTGTTAACAAGTAGAACCAGTAAATCTCTGTCCAAAGATTTCATACATGCCTCCAGATCCAGACACCCTGAGAAGGAAAAAATGGCTTCTCTGCTTCTGGAACCCAAACTTCCAGCAACATGCTTTTAACATTAACATGTCACAGACTGTTTCATGACACTAAATGTAAAATCTTAGTGGATATTTTGGTATCTTTTTTTGTAAAAATCCTATGCCAAGAGAACAGTGCAAATAAACACATTTAAATGATCTATACTTAAAACTTACACAATGACACTTTTTCATGTCCTAAAAATGAGAAATATACTACACTGACTTTATTAACTGATATCAATCTACCAAGTGCAAAACAATAAACAACTTAGCATGAAGACAAACAACATCGCACATTAAGAAACACAACATTATAATCTTTTATATTCTATTTATGATTCAAAAACAAATAGCTTTTAAAAATGTACTTTCAAATTACATATTATGAACATCAACACACAAAAAAGAATTTAAGTTGAGCTAGACTTAAAAATTAAGTAATGAAAATTTAACACTACAGAAAAAAACACATGGCTAAAATTTTAAAATGCAGTCATTAAGAGACATGATGCACAGCAAAAATTACAAGTTGTTGACTAAAATGTATTCCTCCCTTGCTTTTTATATTTTAAAAAATAAACTGCCTCTTTCCCACTCTCCCTCTCAGCTTGGTGTGGTCAAGTAACTAAATTCTGCCCAATGGGGTGAATATGAAAAGGGTATGCTGAGAGAGAGTGTGTGAAAGGCGGAAAAAGAACAGAACAAACAAGACGGGAAGGGGGGCTGGAAGGAGAAAGGGATATCAGAGTGTCCCTTTGGCCTTTTGCCCCCCCTTTCCCTGTGGGCTGGAAATAATGAGACCTGAGCAGCTGCCTTAAACTCACAAGCTGACCTGGGTGTACAGTGAGATTAGCGATGCTGGCCCTACCCTTAGGCCTGAACTACTACCAGAAAGAAACTATCTCATTTAGGCCAGCGTATTCTGGGGTCTTTGTTACAGCTGTTTAATCTATCCTGATACACAATTCACACCTAAAACAACTTCAACAAGAACCAATTAATTGTTCAGAGGAAACACAAATATTTAAAAAGTTGTGACATATAAGTCAATTCTTTGTGTTTACAGTACATTTATAATGTCCTTAAAGGACAACTAATTTTATTTAGCACCTAATGGGTCTGAAATTACATGAAGGAGACCACACTGATCCTCATTTCAACTTACCTCTGTGACAGGTAATTCAAGCTGAACCACGTCGTCCTGCTTTGAAACTGGAGTTTGCAGAGCAGTGTCTAGCAACAAGATCCCATTAAGGTCCTTCCTACACCCTACTGCATAATCATCCACAAATATAACTTTATCCACAGCAGAAATATACTGACATTTCACCTGTCCACCTGGTTTAGCTGTTAAAAGAACAAAAAGTCAACACTTAAATTTTAAGACCAAATAGTGCATTTAAAGATAAATGTTGGTCAGGCTTGGTGGCTCAGCCGGTAATCCCATGCCTTTGGGAGGCTGAGGTAAGTGGATTGCCTGAGCCCGCAGGTTCGAGACCCGCCTGGGCAATTTGGCGAGACCTCATCTCTACAATAAATGAAAAAATTAGCTGGGCGTGGTAGCGTATGCCTGTAGTTCCAGCTACTTGGAAGGCTGAGGTAGAAGGATCGCCAGAGTCCAGCAGGTCGAGGCTGCAGTGGCCTCAAGCAGCCACTGCACTCCAGTCTGGGTGACAGAGTGAGACTCCAACTCAAAAAATAAATAAATAAATAAATAAATAAAGATAAATGTTTACTTGGCAGCTAAATACAATATGTAATCCTAGACTGAATCTTGGACTGGAAAAAAAACTACTCTAAGAAACATTACTGGAGTAACTGATTAAACTGTAATATGTACTACAAATTAGAAAAAAGTATCAAGGTGAAATCATTAAAATTTGACAACTAAATTGCTATTATACAAGAGAATATCATGTTCTTGGAAATAAACACAGAAATATTACAGAATACTCTCAAATTGAACAAAAGTACTATGTATGTATATACTGGGGAATAATAAGTAAATTTAGTAAAATACTTAAAACTGGTTGAACTGGGTACAAGATATTATGGGGCAGTTCTTTGTACCATATTATTATTCCTTTTTTGTTTGTTTGTTTGAGTCGGAGCCTCACTCTGTCGCCTAGGCTGGAGTGTAGTGGCACACTCACAGCCACCACTGCCTAGAACTGCTGGGCTCAGGTAATCCTTCTGCCTCAGCCTTCCAAAGTAGCTAGAACAACAGGCACACGCCACCACGCCCAGATAATTTTTTGATTTATTGTAGAGACTAGCTCTCACCAAGTTGCCCAGGCTGGTCTCAAACCCGTAGGCTCAAACAATCCTCTCGCCTCAGCCTCCCAAAGTACTGGGATTTCAGGCATGAGCCACCACGCCCAGACAATTGTACCATACTATTCTTGCAATTATTCTGTAAGTTCGAAACCGTCTCAAAATTAAAGTATTCAGAACAAAACTTTTCAAATAAAGTATTCTCTTTATGCCATTTTTTGCAAAACTCAAGAAGCGTAAGTCAACACGAACAGTTACTAGATTCAGCAGCCCCCTCTTACCTGCAGTATCACATTCTGTGGTTTCAGTTCCAGCCAATCAAGGTCCAAAAACAGGTAAATACAGTAAGATATTTTGAGAAGGACCACAGTCACATAACCTTTACTACAGTATATTGGTTTAAGTGTTCTATTTTACTACTGTTAATCTCTTAATATGCCTAATTTGTAACTTAAACTTTATCATAGGTATGTGTGGATAGGACAAAACAACTAGCTAACTCTTGAACACGGGCTTGAACTGCAAATGTCCACTTATATGTGAATTTTTTCCAATAATTATACTAGAAAAACTTTCAGAGATCTGCAACAATTTGAAAAAATTTACAAAATGTGTAGCCTAGAAATAGTAAAAAAAGGTATGTCATGAATGCATAAAATACATGTAGTTACAAATCTATTTTACCATTTATTACCATAAAACAAACACATTATAAAGTTAAAATGTATCAAAATTTACACTTACTGGCCATATATGACACCACTCAGTCAACAGAAACATAAGCAAATGTAAAGATGCAGTATTAAGCCATAACTCCATAAGATTAGCTGTAGTACACTGAGACTATGACAAGTGTTGTGAGTGTCCACTTTGTGACGCTAGTCATCAAGTGTTTGCCTGTGATGCCGGTCACCCCGCATGAGCAGCTCTGAGCAGCTGTCTCTCCAGTGAATTCTCATCACCAAAAAAAGTGGCCACCAGTGGCTCCCTGTATTCTCATTGTATTCGGTAAAGTACCATAAACCCTGAAGAACACCATGGGACCCACACGAAGTGCCCATGGAAGCTGGACTCACTCCCCAAAAGCAAGAGTCGCAACACTGCTAGAAAGACAGGCCTGCTGGGCACGTGCCCATGGGCACAGACCAGTGCATCTACAATATTGGGAAACAGAGCAGTGCTGTGAATGCCTTTCTGCTTCCTTATGACTTTATTAACCCCATTTTCTCTTTTCTAGTTTACTTCATTTTAAGAATATAGTATATAACATACATGCAAAATATCTGTTCCTGTTCATGGATTGGCTTCTATTATTGGTAAGGCTTTGGTCAACAGTAAGCTGCTAGCAGAGTTTTGAAGGAGTCAAAAATTCTCTGTGGGTTTCCCACTGCCCCGAGACCAGCGCCCCTACCCCCTGTCTTGTTCAAGGGTCAACTATTCTGTATGTAGGGTTTGGTGGTGACTTCAGGCATTCACTGAGGGTCCTGGAACTCATACCCCTAAGATAAGGGAAGGACCCCCACAGTGACACCTCAAAGCTTCCTGTGGGCTTTATATTGGAGATAAAACCATAAACGATATCTATATAACCTAAGTCTGAGAACTAGTAAAAGCTCGAGTTCAACCACCACTGAGAAGGCTAGTCAACTACCACTGAGGATCATCAATGTCCCCTGAGTTTCTGCTGAGTCAACATCAGAAAGGTACTTTAATGGAGAGCCATTGCACACACTGACCACAAAATTTCTCAGAATGAGAATTCCCAGAAGTCTTACAAAAGAAAGTAACCAATAGGCAGAAACTTTATATATAATACTCAGAAAGTATTAAAAAGATAGCGGGGCTCGGTGGCTCAGCCTGTAATCCCGCGCCTTTGGGAGGCTGAGGTGAGTGGACTGCCTGAGTCTGCGGGTTCAAGACCCGCCTGGGCAGCGAGACCTCATCTCTACAATAAATCAAAAAATCAGCCGGGTGTGGTAGCACATGCCTGTAATTCCGGCTACTTGGAAGGCTGAGGCGGAAGGATTGCTGGAGCCCAGCAGGTTGAGGCTGCAGTGGCCAGGAGTGGCCACTGCACTCCAGTCTGGGCGACAGAGTGAGACTCCAACTCAAAAAAAAAAAAAAAAAGATAATATATGCTTTTACATTTAAATTTATAGAGATTTATAAGGCAAGTAATGATAAGTGTCTCTTCTATATGTACAGTTTCTGTAAAGAGACTTTAAAGACTGAGTAACTGAAAAATTGTATTGCATTAGAGAAGAAACTTCTCTGTGGGCAAGCAGTCCTGCTGCCAGGATAGTTCGTTCTAAACACCCACCGCAAGTCCACAGAATACTTCTATTACTACCACTGCTACTGCCTAGGGACACAAAGAAAAAATGTGTAAATCAACTGATTCCTACTCATAAGTCGCTAAGACAACTATAAAACATAATCAATGACTTTTAAAATCCCATATTATAGCTCTCTTGAGCTCTAATGGCCAGTCTGGAGGCATTACAAAATTGATTAGCAACTAATTATCTATCTATATAAAACAAAGAGCTGGGAGCTGTGGCTCATGCCTATAATCCCAGCACATTGAGAAGCTGAGGCAAGAGGACTGCCTGAGCCCTGGGGTTCGAGACCGGCCTGGTCAACTCAATGAGACCTCGTCTCTATGGTAAATCAAAAATATAGCTGAGCCGGGCTTGGTGGCTCAGTCTGTAATCCTGCACCTTTGGGAGACTGAGGTGAGTGGATTGCCTGAGCCTGCGGGTTCAAGACCTGCCTGGGCAACTTGGCTAGACCTCATCTCTACAATAAATCAAAAAATCAGCCGGACGTGGTAGTGCACGCCTATAGTTCCAGCTACTCGGAAGGCTGAGGCGGAAGGATCGCCTGAGTCCAGCAGGTTGAGGCTGCAGTAGCCATGAGCATGCCACCTCACTCTAGTCTGGATGACAGTGAGATACCAACTCAAAAAAATTATAATAAAAAAAAAAATAAGAAACTCATGGAGTTTCTATAGATGAACCTGAGGCCTGGAAGTCTAAAATATGTTAGCATAAGTAAAATAATCTCTGAAATACAGTAAAATAATAAATATTTACCAGCACTTCTGATTTCTAGGTAAAACCACAAGAAACAATACAAATTAGAGGAATTCAAGGTAAAATTGTGTAAAAAGTTGTAAACATAGTTTTAAAAATCAGTAACTATAATTTCTTTAAACTACAAATCCTGCTTTTTCATTTTAGTGATATGTAATTATGATGTCTCCAGGAACTCCTACCCTAAAAAAGTAAAGTACAAGGATGGAAAAAAGATAATACCATGCAGGCTGAGCACACTGACTCACACCTGTAGCCCAGTTCTTTGGGAGGCCAAGGTGAGAGGATTGCTTGAGGCCAGGAGCTCGAGACCAGTCTGGGAAACACAGCAAGATCCCATCTTGGTTTTTTTTGTTTTTTTGAGTTGGAGTCTCACTCTGTCGCCCAGACTAAAGTGCAGTGGCTGCTCCCAGCCACCGCAGCCTCAACCTGCTAGGCTCCGGCAATCCTTCCGCCTCAGCCTTCCGAGTAGCTGGAACTACAGGCACGCGCTACCACGCCCAGCTAATTTTTGACTTACTGTAGAGATGAGGTCTCGTCAAGTTGCCCAGGTGGGTCTCGAACCCACCAGCTCAGGCAATTCACTCACCTCAGTCTCCCAAGGTGCGGGATTACAGGCTGAGCCACCAAGCCCAGCTGCAAGATGCCATCTCAATAAATAACAAGAAAGATTAGCTGAGCATGGTGACACACACATTTGGTCCCAACTACTCGGGAGCTGAGGTGGATCACTCGAGTTCAATGTTACAGTGAGCTATAATCATGACACTTCACGCCAGCCTGGGCAATAGAGCAGATGACATTACATGATGATAAAAGGTTCAACAAAAAAGAAGAAAAAATTTTCAACGCGTATGCATCAAACAGAACTACAAAATACAGCAAAAATTAACAGAATTGAAAGGAGAAAGAGACATCCATAATCATAGTTGGAGATGTCAACATTCTTCCCTCAGTAATAGGTAAACACTCTTCTCTTAATAAGTAACAGAAAACTAGCAAAGATATAAAAAATCTGAACAGCACTATTGATGAATTAATATTTAAGAATCTTCCATCTATCAACATTAGAACATACATTCTTTCAAGTGCATATGGAACATTCATCAAGAGATTTCATACCCTTAGTCAATAAAGCAGACTCTAACAAATATAAAGAACTGAAGTTAAAAGTATGTTCTCTAATGATAATGGATTGAGAGTAGAAATAGTGTAACAGGAATATCTCAAACATTTGGAAATTAATCAACATACTTGTAAATAATTCATAGGTCAATGAGAACATCTCCAGGAATTCAGAAAAAGTCTTAAATTAAAAATGAAAATGTAGGGGAAGGTGGCAAGAAGAAGCCCCTGAAACAGCCCAAGAAGCAGGCCAAGGAGATGGATGAGGAAGAAAAAGCCTTCAAGCAGAAGCAAAAAGAGGAGAAGAACCTCAAGGAGGTAAAAGCGATAGCCGCAGGGGAAAAGGCCCCCCTGGCCACAGGTGGAATTAAGAAATCTGGCAAAAAGCAAGTTGTTCCTTGCTCCTGAAGCCAGGATGACTCTTGATTCTATTCATATTTAAGCATCTGTATTCCCTGACACAACCTCTTTTGTCACCTATAGCTAAAATGAAGTGTTATCTTGAAGCCTATCGTACATTTAAGAATAAACTTCTGAAGCCGGGCTCGGTGGCTCAGCCTGTCATCCCGCGCCTTTGGGAGGCTGAGGTGAGTGGATGGCCGGAGCCCGCGGGTTCGAGACCCGCCTGGGCAGCAAGACCTCATCTCTACCATAAATCAAAAAATCAGCCGGGCATGGTAGCACGCGCCTGTAATTCCGGCTACTCGGAAGGCTGAGGAGGAAGGATCGCCGGAGCCCGGCAGGTCGAGGCTGCGGTGGCCGGGAGCGGCCACTGCACTCCAGTCTGGGCGACAGAGTGAGACTCCAACTCAAAAAAAAAAAAAAAAAAGAAAAAAAGAATAAACTTCTGTAAAAAAAAAAAAAAAGAAGAAGAAAAGAAAAGAAAATGTAAAACATAAAAATGTGTCATATGTAGCTATGGCAGTGCTTAAAGTGAAAATAATAGGAATTAAATGTTTACCCCTTGCTAGAGGAGAAAATCTCAAATCAATAGTCTAGCTTTAGGAGGCCAAGGCGAGTGGACAGCCTGAGCCCTCGGGTTTGAGACCCACCTGGGCAACTTGGTGAGACCTCGTCTCTACAGTAAATCAAAAATTAGCCGGGCGTGGTAGCGTGCGCCTGTAGTTCCGGCTACTTGGAAGGATCACCAGAGCCCAGCAGATTGACACTGGGGTGGCTATGAATGTGCCACTACACTCCAGCCTGGGCGACACAGTAAGACTCCAACTCAAAACAAAAAACAACCAAAAAAAACGATTACTGGAGAATAACATGAATAAATCTACACACAGAAATGACACAACATAGATGAAACGTACCAATTCCTTGAAAGACACAAACTACCAAAACTTACCCAAGATGAAACAGATCATGTGAATAAGCCCTCTATCAAGGACATTTAATTCATACTTTCAAAGAAATCTCCATACTCACATGATTTCACTGGAGAATTCTATCAAACATTTAAGTAAGAAGTAACACCAAGTCCACATAATCTCTTCCATGAAACAGAACAGACAACACTTCCAAACTCATTTTATGGCACCAGTATTATCCTTACACAAAAACTAGAAGAAAACTGCATACCCTTATCGCTCATCAGGATGGATGCCAAACCAGGCGTGGTGACTCACGCCTGTAATCCCAGCACTTTGGGAAGTGGAGACAAGAGGATTACCTGAGCCTAGGGGTTCAAGACCAGCCTGAGTAACCTGGCAAGACCTGACTCTACAAAAAAAAATCAAGAAATTAGCTGGGAGTGGTGGCCTGCACCTTGGAATGCTGAGGCAAAAGAATTGCCTGAGCCCAGCAGGTAGAGGCTTTGATAACCGTGAGCATGCCACTGCACTCCAGCCTGGGTGACAGAGTGAGACTCAAACTCCAAAAAAAAAAATGCCAAAAAAACAAATCAAAAGCTCAAAAAGTCAATCAAATTTAGCAATATATAAAAAGAATAGTAAAGCAGGGCCCACTAAGATTATCCCAGGAATGCAAAACTGGTTCAATATTCAAAAATCAATCAAGGCTGGGTGTGGTGGCTCACATCCATATTTCCAGCTACTTGGGAGGCTGAGGCAGATGGACTGCCTGAGCCCAGCAGGCAGCAGTGAGTATGCCACCGCACTCCAATTTAAAAAAAATAGATACAGGTATATCAATGTAACCTACCATATTTTTTTTGAGGTGGAGTCTCACTCTGTTGCCTAGACTGGAGCGTAGTATTACACTCACAGCCACCCCAGTGCTGACCTGCTGGGCTCCAGCGATCCTTCTGCCTCAGCCTTCCAAGTAGCCGGAACTATAGGCATGCACTACCACGCCCAGCCGATTTTTTAATTTATTGTAGAGACGAGGTCTCACCACGTTGTCCAGGCTGGTCTCGAATCCCTGAGTTCAGACAATCCACTCACCTCAGCCTCCCAAAGTGCTGGGATTACAGGCTTAAGCCACCATGCCCAGTCATAACCCACCATATTAACAGTTTAAAAAGAAAAACTGTATAATCAAGTCAGTACGTGTATTAGACAAAATTCAACACTCTTTCATGGAAAAAGTTCTTAGGAAATTAGAAATCAGTAAGAATTTTCTCAACCTGATAAAGAACATAAATCCTACAGCTGTTGACATATTTTTTTTTTTTAGAGCTGGGGTCTTGACACATCCCTCAGGCTACCTGAACCCCTAGGCTCAAGCAATCCTCCAGAGTGGCTGGGACTGCAGGCGCACACTACTAGGCCTGGCATGTCCACACACTTAACAGTAGAAGACTGAATATTTTCCGGTAGAGATCACGAACAAGATGAAGACGGATACTCTCACCATTCCTATTCAATGTCATACTAAAAGATCTAGTCTCTGCAGTCAGAAATGAGGAGACAAAAGGCATACAGATCAAAAAGAAATGAGACTGTCCCTATTCACAAACAGCATGATTACCAATGTAGATAAAAATCAATCCTACTTTTATATTCTAGCATAGATCAATCCAAAACAACTTTACAAAAAAAAATCAGTTTACTTTAGCTCTAAAACATAAAATAGACACACATATATGCAAAAGGTATATAAGATACATATGCTGAAAACCACAAACCACAAAAGGCTGATCTAAATAATAAGATGTTCATGGACTGGAAGAGTCAACATAGTAAAAATGTCAATACTCTTCAAAAGGATTTACAGATTTCATGCAATTTCCATCAAAATCCCCGGTGGGTTTTTTAGACATAAGATAAGCTGAGGCTAAAATTTATTTGAAAAGGCAAAGGATCTAGTAGCCAAAACAATTCTGATAAAAAATAAAGTTGGACAAATCCTACTACGTAATTTTAAGACCCACTATAAAGCTACAGTACCACAAAAGTTTGATACTAGCAAAGGGATAGGACATACACCTCTGCCTTGTCAACGGATCAAGAAAGAATCCAGAAACAGAACTGTCTGAACATGCCATTTGGTTGTTTAATTATTTGTTTTAATTATTTGGTTGTTTTAACTGAGGTAAGATACAAGTACATGATATTTATCACTGTAACTTTCTTTTAAAATTTTTATTATAAAGATGTGGGGTACATTTCAGGGTTAGGTATATAAACATTGATCATGCAGGCACCCTTGTTGATGAGGCATGCCCCTCCTCCCCCTAGCAGTTTCTCCAACTGCCAATCCCATCCACCCACCACCCCCGAGAGTCTCCCACTACTGCCAATTGCTTTCTTATAGCATTATAGTTGTTCAAGTTCCGTTTATGAGTGAAAACATATGGAACTCTGTTGTTTCTGTGATAAATCACTGAGTATGACTGACTCCAAATCCATCCTGAAAAGTCCATATATTTGTCTTTTCTTATGGCAGCATAATATTCCATCATGTATATTTTTTTTAATCCAGTCCAGCTTCGATGGGCAACATGGTTGGTTCCATATTTTTGCTATTGTGAATAGAGCTGCAACTAACATACATGTACAGGTATCTTTTTGGTAGAATGATTTGAGTTCCTCCAGGTATATTCCCAATAGAGGAAATGCTGGGTCATATGGAAGGTCAATATCTAGTTCTTTCAGGAATCGCCACACTATCTTCCAAAAAAGCTGCACCAGTTTGCATTCCCACCAACAGTGTAGAAGCGTTCCTTTATCTCCACATCCTCACCAGCATCTGTTGTTGTTTGTCTTATTAATGAGGGCCATTCTTACAGGGGTTAGGTGGTATCTCAATATGTTTTTGATTTGTATTTCTCTGATGATGAGTGAGGCTGCGCACTTTTTCATGCGTCTGTCGGCTGCCCATATATCTTCTTTTGAGAAGTGTCTATTCATGCCTTTTGCCCACTTTTTAAAGGGGCTGTTTGTTTTTTTCTTTCAGTGTGTTTGAGTTCCTTGTAGATCCTAGAAGTTAGGCCTTTGTTGGATAAACAGTTGGTAAATATATTTTCCCATTCTGTGGGTTGTCTCCCTGCACTCTTGATGGTTTCTTTTGCTTTGCAGAAGCTCATTAATCTGATGAGGTCCCACTTTTTTTTTTTTAAATACATATTTTTTATTTTAAAATTGTGGGGTACAGTTAAGGGTTAGATATACAAATATGCATTGTGTAGGTACCCTTGTTGATAATGCATGCCCCCCATCCCCAGACAGAAATTGACTACCGTTAATCCCACCTCCCATCCCCCCCATAGCTTCCCGCCATTGTCAATCCTTCTCTTACAGTATTACGATAGTTGTTCAAAGTCCACTTATGAGTGAGAACATGTGATACTCAGATCTTTGTTTCTGTGAGAGATCACTCAGTATTATAAACTCTAAATCCATCCAGGATGCTGTGAAATTCATGATTTTGTTCTTTTTTATGTTGTGTAATATTCCATTGTGTATATGTACCACATTTTTTTAACCCAGTCCTCTTTTGATGGACAGCATGGTTGGTTCCATGATCTTGCTATTGTGAACAATGCTGCGATAAACATACATGTGCAGGTATCTTTTTTAGAGTGATTTGAGTTCTTCAGGGCATATTACCACTGTAACTCTTAAATGTACAGTCCAGTGGCATTAAGTACACTCACACTGTTGTGTAACCATCACCACTATCCATCCACAGAAGATCTTGCAAAACTAAAACTGTGTATGCTTTAAACAGTAACTTCCCTTGTCCCCGCCTCCACCCCCCCTCACCCCTGCAACCACTATGCTACTTTCTGCCTCTGGGAATTTGACGACTCTAAGTATCTCATGTGAATGGATTCATTCAGTATTTTTCCTTTTGTTACTGGCTTATTTCACTTAACATAATATCCTCAAGGTTCATCCATGCTTAGGGCCTACGAGGTCTGACAAGGAAGTTCACGAACTTGCCACCATGCATTTACGGTGGCAGCACTGTACAAACAACTCGGAAAGGTTTCATCACCTTGGTCTATCATTGTTTCACAGCTCTGTTCATGCTGATGTGTGGTGGTGTCTTGCTGAGTGGCGCTCATTATCGTTGCATGTATTTGTGTGCCATCGTGAGAATGTCGGAGCTTGAAGGAGAGCAATGAACAAACATGACATTTCTTGTTAAACCTTGCAAGAGTGGAAGTGAAATCAGGGACAAGTCAACCCAAATTTATAGCGATAATCCCATGAAGAAAACTGCAGTGTACAAACAGATTGAACGTTTTTCTGAAGGAAAAGAGAGCATCACTGATGAAGAGAGGTTAGGACAACCAATAACAAGCAGAACTGACAAAAACACTGAAAAAAATTCATCATATTGTGCATCAAAATCATCGACTGACTGTGTGTAGCACAGCAGACCAAATACACATCGATAGAGAACAGGAAATTATTAACTGAAAATCTTGGCATGAGAAAGGTGTGTGCAAAAGGGTCCCGAAAGAGCTCTTGCATCACGACAATGCACCAGCTCACACAGCACTGTCTGTGAGGGGGTTTTTAGCCAGTAGACAAATAACTGCATTGGAACACCCACCCTCCTCACCTGATCTGGCCCCCCCGTGACTTTTTTCTTTACCCGCAGATAAAGGAAATATTGAAAGGAAGACATTTTGATGACATTCAGGACATCAAGGGTAATACAATGATAGCTCTAATGGCCATTTCAGAAAGAGTTTCAAAATTGCTTTGATGGGATGACTAAGTGTTGACGTCAGTACATAGCTTCCCATGGGGAGTAGTACTTCGAAGGTGACCATAGTAATACTCAGCAATGAGGTGTGCAGCAGTTTTCCTAGGATGAGTACGCAAACTTAATTGTCAGATCGCATATGTCAGAATTTTCTTCATCTACTCAACCATCAGTGGACACTGAGGTTGCTTCTTTATGCAATATCACACTGTTTTGAGTACTGTAATTTTGTATTATATTTTAAAATCAGGAAGTATAAATCCTCCAACTTTCTTCTTTTTCAAGCTATCTTTGACTATTCAGAATCCCTTGAGATTCCATATATATTTTAGGATGGACTCTTATAATTCTGAAAAAAATAAATTCCTGGAGATTTTGATAGGAATTACAATGAATCTGCAAATCACTTTGGGTAGTATAGACACCTTAACCGTATAAAGACAGCTGGAAATCTCTCTCGCTCTCTTTTTTTTTTTTTGGAGTAGAGACAGGGTCTCGCTATGCTGCACAAACTTCTCAAACTCCTGGCCTCAAGGCCACCTTGGTCTCCAAAGTGTTGGGATTGCAGGTACAATTCCTAATGGAAATGTATAATGGCTCAGTCACACTGATTTGACAGTTTCTTATAAAGTTAAACATACACTTACCAAGTGGCACTGTAATCTCACTTCTATATATTTATCCTAGAGACATAAAAGCTTATGTTCACACAAAAATTGGTACTCAGATGTTTATAGAATCACCAAACACTGAAAACTCCAAATGTCCTTCAAAGAGTGACTGGATAAAAGGTGACAGGAGCCGGGCTCAGTGGCTCAGCCTGTAATCCCGCGCCTTTGGGAAGCTGAGGTGAGTGGATTGCCTGAGCCCACGGGTTCGAGACCCGCCTGGGCAGTGAGACCTCATCTCTACAATAAATCAAAAACTCAGCCAGGCATGGTAGCGCATGCCTGTAATTCCGGCTACTTGGAAGGCTGAGGCAGAAGGATCGCCGGAGCCCAACAGGTCGAGGCTACGGTGGCCGGGAGCGGCCACTGCACTCCAGTCTGGGCGACAGAGTGAGACTCCAACTCAAAAAAAAAAAAAAGGTGACAGGAATAAAAAGGCCAGGCTCGGTGGCTCAGCCTGTAATCCTGGCACTTTGGGAGGCCAAGGCGAATGGAATGCCTGAGCCTGCCCGTTCAGAACCAGCCCAGGCAACTTGGTGAGACCTCGTCTCTACAATAAACAGGAAATTAGTCAGGCATGGTAATGCATGCCTGTAGTTCCAGCTTCTTGGAAGTCTGAGGTGGAAGGATTGCCGGAGTCCAGCAGATTGACAATTGGGTGGCCGTGAGCATGCCACTGCACTCCAGCCTGGGCAACAGAGTGAGACTCCAACTCAGAAAAACAAAAGGAATAAACTACTGATGTGTGCAACAACTTGAGTGAATCTCAAAAGCATTATGCTAAGTGTAAGAAGCTAGTATCAAAAGGTTACATCCTGTATGACTCCATTTCTGCAACACTGTAAAAAAGACAAAACTACAGCATGGAGAGCAGATAGGTGGTCACCACGGGTTAGTGGTACTGCAAGGGAGACCACAGGGAAGTTTTTTCAGGTGTTAAAACTGTTCTGCATCCTGATTGTGATGAAACTATGCATGTGTGTACCTATATCACTAAAACACACAAAAAAGCAATTTTACTTTATAGCCAATAAAAAATAAAAAGATATTATAAAAGAAGACATGGTTAATACCCACAATACACCATTAACTAGGAAGGTTTGTTCATAACACATCGTTATAATCCAAATTCTAGGAAAAGATATTAATACAAAAAGTAAAAAGAAGTAGAGGTAATAAATCTTAGAGATAAGATATAAAATTATAGGTGATTACTATTTTCCTTAGTCTATCTGACATCCTATGAAAATTTTAAAGGAAAGAAAATATGCTTTTTAACGGTTAGTTACCACTGGGCACGGCGGTTCAAGCCTATAATTCCAGCACTTTGGGAGGCCAAGGCGGGCAGACTGCTTGAGCCCAAGAGTTCAAGACCAGCCTGGGCAACATAGCAAAACCTCATCTCTACAAAAACTCAAAACATTAACCGAGCATGGTGGTGCGCACCTGCTCGAGATGCTGTAGATGTAGCCATGAGTCACAATCATGGCACTGCACTCCAGTCTGGGCAACAGAGTGAGACCTCAACTACAACACATAAACAAATAAATAAAGGTTAGCTACCAAACCTAATATTCGCTTAAAGAAACAGTGTGCATCCCCACAAAGTTTGCAAAAACGTAATCAGAACTACAGTATCTTTTCAAACTGACATAACACACCATAAAATTCCATTTCCACTGAGACATCATCAGACATCAATGCTTTAAAAAGTCTACTAAAATATACTACATATTGCCAGGTGTGGTGGCTCATGCCTATAATCCTGGCACTTTGGTGGCCTGAGGTAGGAAGATAACTGAAAGCCAGGAGTTCGAGACTAGCCTGGGCAATATATCAAGACCCTGTCCCAACAAAAAATAATTTTAAAAAATAATTTTTAAAAATTAAGCCGGGCTCGGTGGCTCAGCCTATAATCCCGCGCCTTTGGGAGGCTGAGGTGAGTGGATTGACTGAGCCCGCGGGTTCGAGACCCGCCTGGGCAGCGAGACCCTCACCTCTACAATAAATCAAAAAATCAGCCAGGCG
>NW_007233015.1:52194-52588 GCF_000164805.1 Carlito syrichta
GCGGCCACTGCACTCCAGTCTGGGTGACAGAGTGAGACTCCAACTCAAAAAAAAAAGCAGTAAAACATTTTTAAAATTTTAATATAAATTTATTATAGTTAATTACAGAAAAGTGTTTTGCTGACAGCAAACCTTTGACATAAATAAAGTCACCATTTAATATCACTTAAAGTCAATCAACTGAAACAGAGCAAAAGTTCATACTTACAGCCCAGAAAGAGATTCTGCTAAATTTTTATTTTAAAAAACCTCAGATGCACTAAAAACAACTATCTTCTTCTTTTTTTTTTGAGTCGGAGTCTCACTCTGTCGCTCAGATTGGAGTGCAGTGGCCGCTCCCGGCCACCACAGCCTCGACCTGCTGGGCTACGGCGATCCTTCCGCCTCAGCCTTC
>NW_007233015.1:52608-59913 GCF_000164805.1 Carlito syrichta
GAGGCTGCGGTGGCCGGGAGCGGCCACTGCACTCCAGGCTGGGCGACAGAGTGAGACTCCAACTCAAAAAAAAAAAAAATTAACCAGATGTGGTATCCCTAGCTACCAGAAAGGCTGATGCAGGAGGATCACCTAAGCCCAGGAGTTTGAGGCTACAGTGAGTCATGTATTCCACCCTGGGTAGCTCGGTGAGACGCTGACTCTAAATAAATAAATAAATAAATATTTACAAACATCATTCGAAGTCAATAAAGAAATCACAAAATTAATGATAGGTTCTCAAAAAGCATTTAAAACATAATTAGCCAAAAATAAAATCATTTACTAAAAGAAAAGGTGTTAGCAATACTACAGTATTAAAAGCCAAAGAAGTATTCCTGTAAAGCAGAACTTGGTGCAAAACAAACTAAGTTTGGAAAAGTCAGTGGCTACACCATGAAGACAGGGTAACAAATGACAAAATGCAAGGCAGGGACTGTGTTGCTAGGCAGGAAATCCCATGTCTTAGCACAGAAGTTCTCCAAAAGACACAGAATGACAGGAATCAAGAGTTCCAAGTTCTATTCTCTCTATTCACTCTAACCAAAAGTGTCACCAGACCACTCTTATTTTAGTTTCTCAATTAAACTGACTTCAACTGAAAAAGTTCTGAAAACATGACCACTGAAAAATGTTCATCATGAAGCTCAATCTCTAAGCCCACTACGCCCAGTAAGATATCTGCTGTGGGACCTTTTTCAAAGAAATTGTTCAAGTTGTTATCATTAAAACGCTCAACGCCTAGGTTATATTATCCCTTTAGGTTGCTAAGCTGGCTTTATATACATATATTTTATAAATATAGATATACTTTTTTATTTTTTTGAGTTGGAGTCTCACTCTGTCCCCCAGACTAGAGTGCAGTGGCCGCTCCCGGCCACCACAGCCTCGACCTGCTGGGCTCTGGCGATCCTTCCGCCTCAGCCTTCCAAGTAGCCGGAATTACAGGCACGTGCCACCATGCCCGGCTAGTTTTTTTGATTTATTGTAGAGATGAGGTCTCGCCTGGGCGGGTCTCGAACCCGCGGGCTCAGGCAATCCACTCACCTCAGCCTCCCAAAGGCGCGGGATTACAGGCTGAGCCACCAAGCCCGGCTGATATACATTTTTTTTAAAGAAATGGGAGCCTTGCTATGGTATCCCAACTTGTCTCAAACTATGTAGCCCAAGCAACCCCTGGGACTCAAGCGGTTGAGATTACAGGTGCATGCAACCATGCCCGGCTAACCTCACTATAATTAAGTAAAATCTGGAGACCAATTTTCTCTATCTGATGGTGCCCAAGAGAAGCCATCACCGTCTGTAAATAAAGAGCTATTGATGCACAAAGTTGCCAACATGAGAAGCAACTCAGTCACAAAACAACACACTCATTCTACAATTTGGATTGTGTGACCTTGAGAATTTCTATCTGGCGGTCACATCAGAAATGACCATTTTCTGCTTAATGTAGCTGGCACGTATCTCCAGATCAATAGTCACACAGACATCATCGCTTCTTATAATTCCATCCAAAGAGGATGACAATCCATCCAGCCAATTTTGCCTACGATAGTAACAGACAGATGGACGGAAACGTCCCCTGGACGTATGCACCACTGCTACCTTACATCATTCAGATCTCTGCTCAAACGCGACTCAGTAAGACCCTCCCAGACCACCTAAAAGCACAGACTCGGCCGGGCTCGGTAGCTCAGCCGGTAAACTCCAGCGCTTTGGGAGGCTGAGGTGAGTGGATTGCCTGAGCCCGCAGGTTCCCCACCCGGGCAACTTGGCGAGACCTCATCTCTACAATAAATCAAAAATTAGCTGGGCATGATAGCACGCGCCTGTAATTCCGGCTACTTGGAAGGGCTGTGGTGGCCGGGAGCGGCCACTGCACTCCAATCTGGGCAACAGAGTGAGACTCCAACTCTAAATAAATAAATAAATAAATAAAATAAAATAAAATAAAAGCACAGACTTAACATTACCGTTCCTATATGTGCTTTAATTTTCCTTATGGCGTTTATTACCACTTGACATATTATAGTTTGTGTGTGTATGTATATACAACACATCTCAGACCAGGCACTGTGGTTCATGACTATAATCCCAGTAATGTGGGAGGCTCACTTGAGTCCAGGAGTTCGAGACTAGCCTAGGCAACGTAGCAAGACCTCGTCTCTACAAAAAAACAGCCAGACTTGGTGGCAAGCACCTGCAATCCCAGCTACTCAGGAGGCAGAGGTAGAAGAATCACTGGAGACCAGGAGGTGGAGGTTGTAATGGGCCATGATCATGCCACTGCACTCCAGCCTGGATGACAGAGATCCTAACTCAAAAAAAAAAAAAGAAAAGAAAAGAAAAAAACCCAGATGTCTCCCACTTAATTCAAGCTCTATTAAAGAGAGTACTTTAACTGCTATATTACCAGTACTTCATACATAATGTTTTTTAATAAATCACCTTTTATCATTTTGAAAAACTTCTTAATATGTTAAAACTAAGCTATATGTGGCAAAATGCAATATTTTCAGTTTTGTTTGTTTGTTTGTTTGTTTGAGTCGGAGTCTCACTCTGTCACCCAGACTGGAGTGCAGTGGCCGCTCCCGGTCACCGCAGCCTCGACCTGCTGGGCTCTAGCGATCCTTCCACCTCAGCCTTCCAAGTAGCTGGAACTACAGGCGCACACTACCACGCCCGGCTAATTTTTTTATTTATTGTAGAGATGAGGTCTCGCCTGCCCAGGCGGGTCTCGAACCCACGGGCTCTGGCAATCTACTCACCTCAGCCTCCCAAGGCGCGGGATTACAGGCTGAGCCACTGAGCCTGGCTTCAGTTTGTTTTTAACACAGCACAAAACAAAGACATTTCCGGCATGCCACTTGTTGATCTGGCAGTATAAGCTACCCAGATAACTCTCACTCCGATCTTCCCGTTATTTCCTCCTCCTCCCACCCCAGGATGAGGTCACGCTCCTTATACTGCAGTGGCATTCTGATGAAAAGCTATGGGAGCACTTAGCTGACTCAAAAAGTCAATGAAAAATGAAAAATTAGCCGGGCATGGTGGCATGCGCCTATAGTCCCGGCTACTCAGGACGTTGAGTTGAATCCAGGAAGTTGAGGCTGTGATGAGCTGGGATCCTGCCACTGAACTCCAGCCCAGGCAACAGAGTGAGACCCCAACTCAAAAATCAACCAAACATAAATTAACAGCAGAAAAGGACAAATAAGAAAGCAACAGAAATGTATATTGAAGCATGTTTTAATATACAGTCAGTAAATGCAACTTCAAAGACCATGAGGTAGGTTTTATTAGCAGTCAGACTTTTAAGGGGGAAAAAAAAGCACGCCTGGGCACCACTCCAGACCATTTAAGTCAGAATACTGGGACTCAAACAGGGCATTTTTAAATGCTCCCCTGATGATTCTAATGAGCAGCCAAGGCTGAGAACCACTGCCCTGGGCCACCTCCCAGTCTCATTCCTCCCTCCCTCCCACTTCATAAATCAAAGTAAAAGTACAGAAATGAATCAGGAAGACTTAAATTCCTGGTGCCCACAATAAATCTCAAAGTAGATATTCCCCATCTTCCTTCTTTAAAAAGTGAGAATATTTACCTCCTCTAAACTACATCTCTAACACAGTCAAACCAGAACATAATGATTTTTTAGTTACATATTGTGTTATACAGCAATTACTTTATTCTTTGTATTTCCACCACCATTATCTTCTCTACTTCCTTCTTATGTGCCTCTATAATCTCCTCTTTTATACGCATGTTTGAAGTGCCAAAGTTTATAAATAATTTCTATGTTCACCATCTTTTTTTTCCAGTAGGTGTCTCACTCTGTCACCAGGCTGGAGTGCAGTGGCACACTCATGTCCACCACAGCCTCTACCTGCTGGGCTCAGGTGATCCTTCCGCCTCAGCCTTCCAAGTAGCTGGAACCACAGATATGCACTACCACACTCAGCTAATTTTTTTTTTTTATTTATTGAAGTGACGAGGTCTCACCAAGTTGTCCAGATTAGTCTCGAACCCCTGGGCTCAGATAATCCTCTCGCCCCCGCCTCCCAAAGCGCTAGGATTCCAATCATGAACCACCACACCCGGCTGTGTTCACCATCTTATCAGATGATGAAACAGTCTGGGCAAGTGTTATTAGTCCATTTAAAGATGGTAACTCAGAAGTGTCCTGTCCGAAGCACCCCTTTTCTGGAGCCACGAGCAGGGCAATGCACTTATGGGGCCCCTTCCACTGTCTTTACAGCCACATCACAGAAACGGGCTACTGTGTGCATTTCATCTCCAGTCACAGCAACGTTCCTGGGACTGACGACTAAATGTTCAACAGCTTAAGTACAGCTAGAGGTTTCCAGTCGTAAAAGGATATAACACATCCACATTTCCCTCAGTTCCCTCCCAAACAGGAAATAAAGGGGGCACTGAGCAAACCCAAAAAGACAAAAAGAACAAGTGAGGAGAGAAGAGCAGCAAAATGTCTGAAGTTGGAGGCAGTAGGGATGCTGCAGTGCTCACCACTGACTCGTTTCCTCTCCTCCCCAAGACATCTCAGCACTGAGGCAGTAGGGAGGAAAGCCCAAAGCATCTACGCTGTAGTTTTTTTCAATATGCAGATTAAAAAGGTCAAAATTAAATCACTTTGTGCTATACTTTCTCAATTAACTAATACTGTGACAGAGCTCCCATCATTAACTAGGACCCTAATTTTTGACCTTAGACTGGGAGCTCTTGTTCTTGAACGCATGCATGGAAGGTGGCTTGAAGCACAAATCCGAGACCCTCAGGCCATGACACTGCGCGCTTCCTCCACTGCGTCTCTACTCTGGCTTATGCTGTTCCCTCCACTTGACTAACTCCTTAGCCTTCAAGTTTCAGCAGAGGCTCACCTCCTGCAGAAGGCTTTCCAGACTGGGGGGGGGGGGGCTGGGAGGGAGTGGAATTCATCTTATTACCAACATAAGGCAGACAAACACTTGTTGAACTGAACTATACAATTTAAAACACCAAAACAAAAAGCAGCATTTATCAAGAGCTTATGGTGACTCAAGCATGCTCTGCACATATCAGTTTATTTAATCTTTCCAATAACCCAATGAGTTAGGTACTAATTATGAAACACAGGAAGAGGTTATGTATCTTGCCTACGGTCGCAGCTAATAAATAGGGCAAAAGACGAACTCAAGTAGCCTTGGCTCCAGAGCCAAAATCCTTAGCAGCTGGATCGGGTGTTCTCCATCAATGTGATGCCTTCCAAATTTGTACTCTTGTATCTTCCAGTTTCAACCCTGAATTTCCAAATGGTTTCTGGACATCTCCACTTGGATGTCTTTCAAGAACCTCAAAATCAACACATGCAATCATTCTCTCCCTCCCACTTCTCAGCCTTCAACAACAGCTAGTCGCCACATCTTCCTGTGTTGCCTCTTTGGGTTAACAGACACCATTTATCTAGTTACACAAAGTAGGAACCAAAGGGTAATTTTCACCTTGTCAATTTCTCTCATCCCTCCAGTTCAAATTATATCATTTCTTCCCCTCAAACTTACTGAGGTTCTCATCATTTCTTACATCTGGGCATTAGGGTCAAACCTTTCTAAAAACTGTGATCATGTCATAGCCTTCAACTGCTCCTACTACTAACATCAAGTCCAAACTTCTTAATGAACACATCCTCTAGTCCTCACCTGTCTTGCAGCCCAGCCATCCCCACACACCCTAAATGCCAAACCCCCCCAAAAAACACTTCTTCCTTTGCTTTGAATTCATGGTGTTTAGACCCAACTGCCTACACAAGCAAATACCTTGACTTATAATGACTGGTCGGATATCATTCCCTTCCTACTATCTCCATCTCCGTCCATCAAAACTAATCATAAACGCGACTTTCTTTAAGAAGCTCTATTTCCCTCAGTTTGAAGAATCTCCTTCCTCTGTATTCACACAGCATTTCTGCACATCTGTATTACAGTACTCATGACTTTCGGTACCTTGGAAAGCTCAAATGGCTTACTCAAAAAAGGCACCGAGCATATGACCAACGGCAAAAACATTACTTTTTTTGCTCCGCAAGCCTAGCACGTGTTCTATAAAAGCCTGAATGAACACCAATCAACCAGCTCTTCATATGACCGTCCTCTTTCAACAATTTCAGGTTGAGCACAGTGATTCACACATGTAATCCCAGCTCTCTGGGAGGCCGAAGTGGGAGGACAGCTTGTGCACAGGAGTTCAAGACCAGCCTGGGCAGCACAGCAAGACCCCATCTCAACAAAAAAAAAAATTAAAAATCAGCCAGGTATGGTAGATGCATCTGTAGTCCCAGCTACTGGGAAGGCTGAGGCAGAAGGAGCACATAAACTCAGGAGTTCAAGGCTGCAGTGAGCTATGACTGTGTCACTGCACTCCAGCCTGGGCAACAGAGGGAGACCCTGTAACCAAAAAAAAAATTTCAAGTCCAAAATCAATTTGCTTATATAGTTTATAACTCTCCCACAATACAAATAAATTTTTCCTCTTATATCTTATGCCTATTATAGAGAGCTAGAAGAAATTACCACAATTTCAATAAAACATCTGCAGGAAAAACAACGACTGCACTCAACAACCTTTCAAACAGACACTGCTACAACAAGAACGGAGAATGATATTACGGACTCAAAAGATGCAGGTAAAAATAAATAAATAAAAATAAAAGAATTGAAAACAAAAGTCCAAAAAGCATGTATAGAGCGCTTACTCTAATAGAAGGTGCTGTTCCAGAAGTTTATGTATATTAACCCGTGTTAATTCTCATAACCATCCCACAAGTAAATACTATTATTATCCTCATGTTATAGATGAACTTCAAGGTCAGAAAGAACCAGGACTTAAGCCCAGACTGTTTGGCTCCAGAGTCTGCGCTCTTATACTGATTCTCATTAATAAATTCAAAACTACTAAAATAAAGACTAGTATAGATTCTCTACTAAAACAAAACTGTCTCTGAGCATTCAACCGTTAGGAAAACCTGGGAGATAACGTGAAAATCTGGATAAATATACAGGATCTTAAAAGCAATAAAACAAAACCGGGCTCGGTGGCTCAGCCTGTAATCCCACGCCTTTGGGAGGCTGAGGTGAGTGGACTGCCTGAGCCCGCGGGTTCGAGGCCCGCCTGGGCAAGTTGGCGAGACCTCATCTCTACAATAAATCAAAATGAGCCGGGCGTGGTAGTGCGCACCTGTAGTTCCAGCTACTTGGAAGGCTGAGGTGGAAG
>NW_007233015.1:59933-63705 GCF_000164805.1 Carlito syrichta
CACTCACCTCAGCCTCCCAAAGGCACGGGATTACAGGCTGAGCCACTGAGCCCGGCAAAACAACTATCTTCTACAGCTACTGAAATCTCAATTCTATACCATGTTTTTATCTCTCATGGGAGAATAAATGAGAATAGGAATGGTGTATGTGCCCAAATCAGTCAGGAATTAGGACCTCATTTGGTTCCTTTACCATGTTCACCACTGGGAGCCAGTGCATTTTACCCAAAACAATTCATTTCTTGAGGACCTTGCAAGCTGCAAAATGCAAGAGTTCCTGGAGCAGGCAGCTCTGGGCTTTCAGTTGGATCAAGACACTGTCATACTCGGGAGGGGGTGGGGGACGACCCACTCTAAATTTCACCGTCGCTGAAGTAGAGAATAAAGATCTTTCTCATATTTATAACCACTGTACAAATTTCTCAAACCAAAGTTAATATCTATCTAAGGGAAAAAAGGACATATGAAAAAATGCAAAACTGGAGTGTTTGTCTAAAAACACTGGTCAGCTTTTTCTCTTCTTCATTGCAATATAAATCTGGAACCCATTTCAGACACTGAAGACTCATAGGCCAGACGTGGTGGCTCACATCTATAACCCCAGCACTTTGGGAGACCGATGCAAGAAGACTGACTGAGTCCGGGGTTCAAGACCAACCTGGGCAACTTGGCAAGACTTTGTCTCTACAATAAATAAATTTTAAAAAGTTAAACAAGCCAGGCTCGGTGGCTCAGCCTGTAATCCTGCACCTTTGGGAGGCTGAGGTGAGTGGATTGCCTGAGCACGTGGGTTCGAGACCCACCTGGGCAACTTGGTGAGACCTCATCTCTACAATGAATCAAAAATTAGCTAGGTGTGGTAGCGCGTGCCTGTAGTTCCAGCTACTCAGAAGGCTGAGGTGGAAGGATTGCCGGAGCCCAGCAGGTCAATGCTGCGGTGGCTGGGAGTGGCCACTGCACTCCAGTCTGGGCAACAGAGTGAGACTCCAACTCAAAAAAAAAAAAAAGTTAAACAGACTTTGTAGCATGTGCCTGTAGTTCAAGCTACCTGGAAGGCTGAGGTAGAAGGATTGCCTGAGCTCAGCAGGTCAAGGCTGCAGTGGCCACTAAGTGTGCCGATGAACTCCAGCCTGGGCGACAGGGAGGGAGGGAGGAATTGAAGACAAGGCTGGGCGCACTGGTTCACACCTAACATTCTAGCACTTTGAGAGGCCGAGGTGAGAGAATTGCCTGAGCCCACAGGTTCAAGACCAGCCAGGGCAACTTGGTGAGACCTCATCTCTACAATAAATCAAAAATGAGCCAGGCGTGGTAGCCACATCTGTAGTTCTGGTTACTTGGAAGGCTGAGGCAGAAGGATCACCTGAACCCAGCAGGTCGAGGCTGCAGTGGCGGTGAACATGCTACTGCACTCCAGCCTGGGCGACAGAGTAAGACTCCAACTCAAAAAAAAAGAAAGAAAGAAAGAAATTGAAGACATTTGACTTCCTCCTACACACGCTACAATATCCACTGATTAATACTCACACACAAAGACCTGGATATACTTATGCATATACACTACCCAAACAATCCTACACACACAAAATTAGTAATACAACCACCTGAACTTCCTTCTGACACTTAACCACACAAATACACTGAAAGATATTTACCACATACAGATTACGGTGTATTTGTTACCAACATCTACACCAGAATGGTATCTATCGATCCTGTTTGAACATTAAGTCCGTGACCGCTTTTTATGGCAACACTAAGCGCCAGAGGACCTACTACACATCTATCATGTACTGTTAGGCACTGTTACCGGCCTTGATCACTTAATCGACAGTAAAATACTAATCTTAATTAACAGATGAGGAAGCTGAGGTTCAGAAAGTTTAAGAAGTGAGTTTCTGACCCCTGTGGAGGGACTCATTTCATTTCGGTTTTCTGATATGTTCACACCTTTTCTTTCCCCTGTAACCACTAGGCCAGCAGGGATCACATCTTGAGATCATATTTTTCTAAGATCTTCCACCGAGAGAATCTTAAGTCTTAAAATTAAGCCTTTGCCTTTTTCACAGCTCTTTAACTTTTCCTTCTCCTTCTCAATAACATGAGTGTGGATCCATTGTGTCCCCAAAGTCTGCTTTGCTCTGAAACATCCGACTCTACAGACTCTTCACCAATGCCTGTGATTTGTGGGCCTGAAGAAAATTATCCAACCTTGCCAATGTCTTCCGCCAAGATGCCCCACACAGACACTGGACAGTCCTGACTCTTCCACCAGTCCCAAAGTCAAACTACCCGCTTGCGGAGAGAGAAGCCCAGGGAAGAAGGAGGCGGATACAGTCCCGGTCAAGAAGCAGAAGACCAGAACCGTGTTCACTTCCGCCCAGCTGTGTGTCCTCAATGACAGATTTCAGAGGCAGAAGTACCTCAGCCTCCAGCAGATGCAAGAACTCTCGAGCATTCTGAACCTCAGCTACAAACAGGTGAAGACCTGGTTCCAGAACCAGAGAATGAAGTCTAAGAGGTGGCAGAAAAGCAACTGGCCAAAGAACAGCTACAGTGTGGCCCAGGTCTCAGCACACACCTACCCGGGTCTCTACTCTCCCTACCACCAGGGATGCCTGGTGAACACATCCGGGAACCTTCCCGGGTGGAACAACCAGACCTGGAACAGCCAGTCCTGGAGTAGCCACACCTGGAACAGTCAGACCTGGTGCCCACCAGCCTGGAACAGTCACACCTGGAGCAGCCCCTTCCATAATTCTGGAGAGGAATCCTTGCAGGCCGCCATGCAGTTCCAGCAGAATTCACTAGCCAGTGACTTGGAAGCCACCTTGGAAATGGCTGGAGAAAGTCACAGCATCCTACAGCAGGCCACTAAGTGTTTTAACACCCCACAGACCATGTATTTATTCCATAGTTACTTTATGGACATGCAGCCTGAAGATCTATGAAGGCGGGTGGGTATTTTACTCCATTTCTGGGCAGTGGCTGAATTCTCCCTCGTTCCTCCTCCCTCCTTCCCTCCCTCGTAGGTTTTCTTGTTTTAGAGTCATGTGTTGTTTTAGTATCCTGGTTCTCATTCTGCCTATTGTGTCAATTTGGGGGGTGGTGTATGACTGGAACCTAATCAAAGAGGTTTCAATGACCTTGGCTGCTATGGACAACAGCATAGGTGCTGTCTCTGGCCGCAGATCGTAGATAATAGGTAGAATAGTAGTCTGGACTTGATATCTTTAGGAGTTAGAATCTAACCTCAAGAAGAGGAAGTGTAAGTACAGAGATAAAGGAGCACCCTGTTTTCTGGGATGGGGAGGCTTTACACTAACAAATTCAGTTCAGGTGAAGGGTTTTAAGCTGTAATGCACTTTGATTTCCTCAGCCCCTTTTGGGTAGAGTACTGTAAACCCGGATTTGTTCATGACACTCATATTTGTAGAAAGATACTTTGTATTTTGCAACATCATGATGACATCAGTGCCAGTTTTGCTGGTTTAAGTACAAATGAATAAAATAACCCTTTTAGCTCTAAAAAAAAAAAAAAAGAAGTGAGTTTCTAAGTGGGCTAAATTCAAAATTCATACCTAACTAACACACAAAGCCCATGCTCTCTCCACACACCCTCCGAAAAAGCTTATTAAAAACACAAACAAGCCGGGCTTGGTGGCTCAGCCTGTAATCCTGCGCCTTTGGGAGGCTGAGGTGAGTGGACTGCCTGAGCCCATGGGTTCGAGACCCGCCTGGGCAGCGAGATCTCATCTCTACAATAAATCAA
>NW_007233016.1:0-1918 GCF_000164805.1 Carlito syrichta
TGGCCCTGAAGGGTTTCTGTGGATAAATCTGCTGCTGTTCTAATTGGTTTTCCCTGGTAGGTAGTCTGGCCTTTTTCTCTTGCTGCCTTTAGGATTTTTCCTTTCATAGCTACTTTGTTTAGGCGAATTATTATGTGTCTGGGAGTTGGTCTTCTCGTTTGTTGTCTTGCAGGGGTTCTCTGAATCTCTTGTGTTTGTATTTTTTCATCCTTAATGAAATGAGGGAAGTTTTCTTGAATGATTTCATGAAATGTTTGTTCCAGTGTGGCTTCTGTTTCTCTTTCTGCCTCAGGAAGCCCAATTATTCTTAGGTTTGGTCTCTTGAAGTGATCATTCATCTCTTGCAGGTTTTGTTCTGTCTTTTTGAGCTTCTTTTCTATGCTTTTGACAGTTTGGGTCAGTTCTGTGTTTTGGTCTTTGAGCTCTGAGATTCTTTCTTCTGCTTGGCTGATTCTGCTTTCCATGCTTATTAGTCTGTTGTTCATTTCCGTCACAGTATTCTTTACTGCTGTCATTTCTGACAACAACTCCTTCCTATTTTCTTCTTGTCGCTCCTCAATTTTTTTAATTCTCTCCATTAATGTCTTGATGTCTGGGTTTGTTGCATGTAGCCAGTCATTCTGGGGACTTTTCATTGTTTGTGTTCCAGAATCTGTTTTCTCAGTGTCTGATTTCTCAGGGGTCTGTATAAGACCTATATTCTTCTTTTGGTTTTTCTTTATTTGTGCGGTTTTTCCCCCTCTCTACTTTTTCCTTCCCTCCATGTCACCATCTTCTTTAATTCTGTTATTCAGGGGTAAAGGGATTGGTTTCACTTCTGTTTGTTCAATCTCCTATTCTTTATGTATGTCCTCTTACTTTGCTCAATTCTGAAGTTGCACTGTAGGTTGGAGGTGGTCCTTTTTGTAGTTTTGAGATGTACTTAAGGGGAGAGCTGTGATTCAAAATCTGTCTGCAGGTCCTGGTATTCGTTGACAGGCATGTGGATAATGTGGAACCCACTTCCCACTGCCCTCGAATCTGTCCATGCAGTGGGGCTGTAGGTTTACTCCCTGAAATAAAATGTGGCTAGCAGAGGGGAGAGAATGGAGCAGATAGTGGGTTGAAGAGGGGAGTGGAGAGATAGAGGAGTAAGGGAGGAAGCAAACGAGTGTGCCAACAAATAGAGAGAGAGGCCAATACTGAAACAGATAAAAACAATAGACCATAGCTACAGTTGAACCAACTCTCATACAAACAAAAATAAAGCATATAGTGATGCTAACATACCAGCTATCCAACCACCTTATTAGTGTGCTGTTCCTCTATACAAAGACATGGTTTACAGACCGAAGAAAAGAGAAGAAAAGGAAATGGAAAAGAGAAAAAAAGGAACAATATAGTAGGAATAGAATTAAGTCATTAAACTAATTGAATCAATGAAGCACACTCTGAGACATTTCATTTAAGTCCAATGTCCTTTCTGGTCTGATTTCTAGTTTTCTTTTCAAGCTGGTAAATTAGTTTGCAGTTAGGATCAGTTCCCCTGATCTGCTGTGAAAGACAGTTCAGATTAACCTCCGTTCAGCAGTTTGGTCTATGTCTTTATCAAGCTTGTTTCTCCCATTTCGGTGTTGTTACCTTGAATCACCAGCAGGTGGTGCTATCTTATCTGCTCGCCCCAGAGGGGGTGGGGCCGGATAGGAACAAGATGGCTGCCTGCCTCCGAGCAGGCAACAGGAGCCCCACGCCGGGTGGGCAGGACAGTCTTGGATGCAGGAGAGGTGGCAGTGATCCCAGCAGATCTTCCCTGAAGCGGTTTGTTGTGGATCTCCTCGGGCTGGGTGGTGTCATGTGCTACCCCTCCCAGAGGCCATGGCGGCAGCGGTGACGGCAGCGGTGGTGGGGGGAGGGGCTGCAGTGGTGGCAGCGGCGGGAC
>NW_007233016.1:1938-10675 GCF_000164805.1 Carlito syrichta
GAGATCGGCTCATATACTAAGTCCAACGCGCTGAAAAAAAGCCCTGGCCTGAGTCCTAACTGTCTCGATGGCCTTTAGTTTGTCAAATAACATAACATAACCAAGTATATCACTTACATCATTGGTTATCAAAAAACTTTAAAGGCTAAAACCCTACTCTACCTGGCAGCGTCCTCATCAATATATCTCATCTCTCCCCTCAATTACCACAGCAGCCTCCTCACAGGTTGCTCTGCTTCCACTCTCACCTCCTACCACTCATTCCGCCAAGAATAGTCAGAGGGTTTTGTTTTGTGTGTGTGTGTGTGTGTGTGTGTGTGTGTGTGTGTGTGTGTGTGTGTGTGTGTGTGTGTGTTTGAGTATTTGTGTGTGTCTTTAATTTTTCCTTGCCTTGATTTCCACTTTTGTTGTTCTGTGTTTTTCTTTTAAAATTTACTCCCATCTTATTTCATTCTACCTTCTCTGTTCTCCTCATTGCTCTTACTTTACGATTGACTCAAGGGATACACACGTGTACCCATTGCATCATCATATAGAGTGGTGGTGGAGAGTGAGTCTCAGGAAACCCATACTACAATCAATGGACATTGTGATTTGCAAGCAGATTCTGAATCCTAGCTCACCAACCTATACCTTATTAGACTCTCAAAACTACAAGAGCCAACAAAGCTTCCCCCACACAACCTTGTTTCAAATTAGAACATTTTCAGAGTCCTGATCAAGAAAGAATAGAGGACTGAGCAAACATCAGAAGTGAAAGCCTATCCCATTGCCACTGAATAACAAAACTGAAGAGAAAAGAACAAGATCTATCACAAATGAGAAAAAAATCAATGGAAGAACAGAGGTAATTCCCAATGTAAAAAAGAGAAAACATCTGGAAAATTGGGCCTCAGAGCCAAAACGATGGAAGTCACCAATTAATAGTCTCAGAATACAACAGAGAAGAAGGAATGGATGGAAAGAGTGAATAAGACTCAAGAAAGACAAGACACAAAACTGAAGGAACATGTAACAAAGATATTAGCCATAAAAATTTCATCCAGGAAATAAATAACAAGATGACAAGCGTGGAAAGCAGAATTAATTGAGCAGAAGAAAGAATCTCAGAACTTGAAGAACAAAGCACAGAATTAATCCAATCTTTAAAAAAAAAAGAAAGACAACTCAGAAAGAAGGAACCAAGTATTCAAGAGATGTGCAATTATATCAAGTGGCAGAACCTACACCTGATTGGTATCCCAGAAAAATAAAGGGAATGGAGAACACCTTGTAGCAAGTATTCTAAGAGGTTATCCAAGAAAACTTTCCCTATCTCACCAGAGATGCGACCATCCAAACACAAGAGATACAGAGAACCCTACAAGAAATCAAATGAGATGACCAACTTAGAGACAAATAGTAATTCACCTACACAAAGTAGGTACAAAAGAAAAAATCATAAAGGCAGCAAAAGAGAAAGGTCAGACTACCTACTGAGGAAAACCAATGAGAATAGAGGCAGACCTACCAGCAGAAACATGACAAGCTAGATGAGACTGGAGTCCAATATTCAAAGTTCTCAAAGATAAATGATTTAAACCAAGAATTTCCCAGCCAGCCAAGCTCAGATTCATTAGTGATGGAGAATTAAAATTCTTCCCAGACGTCCAATCCCTAAGAGATTATGCAGCTTCCAGACCAGCTCTACAGGAGATGCTTAAAAAGGTATTAAGCACAGAACAAAGAGGAGAAAAAAGAATGACCACACACTACCCAAGAGAACAGAACACAGAATCAACAGAGAATACATCACAACTGCAAACTTGAAAACACACACACACACACACACACAGAAAGAGAGAGAGAAAGAGAGATCAGTGTGAAAGCTAAATGGATACAAACATAAAAAAGAAAAAAACTTTATAAGAACTTGATGAGGATAAACAATCACATTTTAATAGTCAACCTGAATGTGAGTGGATGAAGTGCACCACTGAAAAGATACAGAATGGCAAACTGAATAAAAATCTATTACCCAATAATTTGCTGCATCCAGGAAACTCATCTCACAACAAGGGATACACACAGACTCAATGTTAGAGGATGGAAAATGAGTTTCTAGGTGCATGGATCACAAAGGAAGACAGGAATCAGTCTTAATATCAAACAAAACAACATTTAAGCTCTCAAAAGTTAAAAAAAGATACAAAAAGACACTACATAATGACAAAAAGTTCAATCCATCAATAAGCAATAGCTATTCTAAACATATATGCACCCAACACAAGCACATCAGCATTTATAAAGTAATTACTAAGTAAAATAAAAAAGATATTGATATATTGACTCTAACACTATCATAGCAGGGGACTCAAATATCTCACTAACAACTCTAGATTGATCCCTGAGGCAAAAAATCAACAAAGAGATCCAGAACCTCAACTTGACTCTTGACCAAATGGATTTAGTAGATACCTTCAGAATACTCCACCCAACAAACAAAGAATATACATTCTAATCATCACCACATGGAGTATACCACAAGATTGATCACATCCTCAGCCATAAACAAAGCATAAATAAATTTCATAAGATCAAAATACTCCATGCACCTACTCAGACCATGGTTTAATAAACATAAATATCAACAACAACAAAATTCCCCCAACACCCACAAAGACATAGTTACTAAACAGCATGCTGCTGAACGACCACTGGACCAACACAAGAATCAAAACAATAATTAAAATATTCCTAGAAACAATTGAAAACAAAGAAACATCTTATCAAAACTCTGGGATGCCATGAGATCAGCTCTAGGAGAGGAATGTATATCTGTATGAACATATCAAGAAAATGGAAATATCACAAATTAACTGCCTAACAAATCACCTCAGGGAGTTTGGAGGACAAGCCCACCAAATCTCTAACTTTAGCAGAAGAATCCAGATCACCAGAGTAAAGGCCCTAATACAGTACATAAGAGACAAAATATAGAAAGAAATCAACAAAATAAAAAGCTTGTTCTTTTTATTTTGTGAGCTGGGATCCCCGATTACCTCTCAGAGTCCAGTTGTGGGACTCACTACTATTTAACCATCTCCAGTATCCAATCTGAGGATGAGGCTGATTATTACTCCCAACCCTGGGGTAGTGACACTTCTCACAGTGACACAGGCAGACAAGAAGTGAAACAGAAGCCTCAACTTGCTCAGGGGCTTGTTCTGTGACAATTTTCAGGCAATTCTGAAAAGATTGATGGATACCTTGTCAGAATGACCGAGAAAAAGAGATAAAAAGACCCAAAAACACAATCAGAAATATTTTAAAAAATCTAATCACAACTAACCCCAAAGAAATACAAAAGGTTACTATGCACACAATAAAAAAAACTTGATAACATAAATGAAATGGAGGACTTTCTGACATCACACAATCTCCAATGGTTGAAACAAGAAGACATTGAGACACTAAATAGACAAACAGTAACCTGAGAAATTGACTCTGTCATTAGAAAACTACCTATTATGTCATTAGAAAACTACCTGGACCAGAAAGCTTCCTGCAGAATTCTACAGAAGGTACAGGGAGGAGATAACACCAATCCTACTGAATGTATTCTGGGCAATAGAGAAAGAAGAAACTCTCCCTAAATCATTTTATGAAGGTAACATCACATCGATACAGAAACTGGGTAAAGATCCAACAAAAAAAAGGAGAAAACTACAGGTCAATATCACTAGTGAACATAGATGCAAAAATTTTCAACATGATTCTAGCAAATCATATCCAACAATACATCTCAAAAATCATCCACTATGACCAAGTAGGCTTCATCCCCAGGATGCGGGACTGGTTCAACAGCTGCAAGACCATAAATGTAATTAAATACATCAACAGGTGTAAAAACAAAAGCTACATGATTATATCATTAGATGCAGAAAAAGTTTTTGATAAATTCAGCATCCTTCTTGATAAAAACCTCCAAACACCTAGGCATAGAAGAAATATGCCTGAAAATATTAAGTGCCATCTATGATAAACCCACAGTCAGCATATTGCTAAATGGACAGAAACTGGAAACACTTTCCTAGAAAACCAGAATAAAAGATAAAGTTGTTCACTCTCACCCCTCTTGTTCAACATTGTGTTGGAAGTCCTAGCTAGAGCAATTAGACAAGAGAAGGAAATCAGGGATATCCAGATAGGAAAAGAGGAGGTTAAGTTATCCATCTTTGCTGACAATATGATACTATACCTCCAAAACCCAAGAGAATCTGTTAAAAATCTGCTTTCACTGATAAAGGACTTTTTTCCCTACTTCAAAAGAAGTAGATCAGCTGCATTGGCCTCGGCTTTAGCACATATGGGTAACTAGGGACTGTTTCAGTGTCACCATAATATTTGTCTTTAATTTTTCCAAAATTTTAGAAACATTGAAGAAAAAATTGAGAATAGAGGTATTTTATATAGAAGGTGATTCCAAGTAGAGGTTATGCATATGTAACATATTTTAAAATTTGAAAATTGTCAAAGAACAAGCTCCTGAGCAGGCTGAGGCTTCTGTTTCACTTCTCATCTGCCTGTGTCACTGTGAGAAGTGCCACTGCCCCACAGCTGGGAGTAATAATCAGCCTCATCCCCAGACTGGAGACTGGAGAAGGCTAAATAGTAGTGAGCCCCGGAACTGGAGTCTGAGAGGCAATCGGGGATCCCATTCCACTTACTGGCTTCCAGCACTGTTGACACACATCTGGTACAAAGGAATCTTTCCTGGCAGCTGCTGCCACCGTCAATGTCATAGTTGCTGTACTCACCGCTCAGAGCACAGGTGAGCTTGGCCAAGAGGCATGATGCAGAAGGCGTGTGAGTGCACAGGTTGGAAGAGGACCCTGGAAACACAGGCACCTATTAAGTACTGTAGGAAGGAAGGAGGGAAGGAGAGTTCTGACATGAGTTTCAGAGATGTGATGTCAGAGAGCTGGGTATCAGGATGCTGAGGACCATCCTGACCTGTGCAATGAAGCAGGAGGAAAAGGAGGAGGAGTGGGGATCAGGCCATGGTGCAGACATCCAAGTGCTCTGTGAAGCTTACACGCTCAGGTCTCTCATCCTCTCAGTAGCCCCTAATGAGAAAGGGGCCCTTCATGTAAATGTGCTCCTCTTCCTCTTCCCAACTGAGCCCTTCCTGGGTCTGTGTGCAGCCCCAATGATTGGGTGTTATTTTGGGGAGGGATAAACCTGAGCTGGGCATGCCCTCTGGTTCCCAAGGGCACAGAGAAGACCCAGAAGCTGGGCCCAGTGAGTCTGAGTAAAGAACAGGCCCAGATGTCTTGTTTTTCAGCTGAGAACCCTGCAGATCGTGGATTTGCACGCTCCAATTGGCTCCCAAACAGGAGACAGTCACTAAGAGTCAGGTGCAGAGATTACAGGAGTTAAGGTTAGAAAGAGATGCTCTGTTAACTCGGGCAGAAACAGAGGTATGTTAAGTCACTGGCTGGAACAGGCAAACAACCAGCTCTAGGAGACTTGGCATGCCACTTTGCATAAGTGAAAGGAAAATTGTTGCTTATAGCATGCATCCACATGAGGGAGCCCACAGTGAATGGAACCCACAGAAGTGGGATCCCACAGAGAGATCAGACTACCCAGAAGAGGAGGAAATAAAGGTTACAGAGGAGGTGGAAGAGCTGTGGAGACAAGGACTTTCCCAGTGAAGATTCAGAAAATAAAGACACAGTAGGAGCAGCTGGATGACCACAACTCAAGGTGCCTTCCCCCACCCCACAGTATTTGCACATGAGCTTGCACCCCACATACTTCAGTCAAGCTGAGAGCTGGCAGTAAAATTCAGGCAGAAGGGAAGGGATAGCCTAATGGTCTACATTCTAAGGTTATGGGATACTGGACCTGATGGCACAGTGCTATCAAGAAACGAGTTGATAAAGATAGCTTTGGTTACCAACCACTCCTCCCTGAAACAGTTTATGTATGAAGTGGGCAGCAAGAGAACATATCACTCCTAACACAGTTCTTCCTGACAGATGTTGGGCTGCTGGGCCAAATGGGGGTGTTCTATCCTCCCTCCTTGGTGGAACACCATGGAGGAGTTTCAGAGTTACCACCAGGATTTGGGGCATCTATTATAGGATAGAATAGGATGGTTAACAGCTGTGCAGTTAGAGATCAGGGGTCATGCCCTATTGTGCAGAGAGCACCTTAATGGCTCCACTAATGAAACTGCCCAGGAAGTAGACTGGAACCCTAAAGCCCTGTGCTCTAACCCCACTACCCTCACTGCCAATGAGCATTGGGGAAGACACGACTCTAAAACAGAAGCAGGGATTTCCAGCAAGATGGCTATGGGACAGGTAGGACTGTGAGAGTCTCCTCAAAAGTGAATGTCCATAAAGACTCTCTGTGTGAGTGGATGTGTGATGGTGAGTGAGTAATAGTTCGTCTGAGGGGAGACTCAGGTTCATGCACCCAGGGTTCTCCTCTAGAGGTGACTGCAACTCCCCAGTTCCCTGAGATTGGAGACCCAGGCACACAGGATCATCTGCCACTCTTGGGGCTCTCCTGCGAGAAAGCAGCAGAGAACGGCCACCTCTCAGCACTGGCGCCTGGCCTGTGCCCTCAATAACAGCAGCAGACCTGGCCTGAGAAGGCAGGTAGTAGAAATCTGGAATAAAACTCCAATGCTGGTGATAAGATGCTGATGTGCATCTCAGTCCTGGACCAGAGAGATTTGCATTACCCTGCCCAGTTCTGCCCAGCCTCCATCTTGGGACCTAGAAACTACTATCTCATCATACTCACAGACAGAAGACTTTCCCACACTCTGGAACAATTACAGACACATCTGTGTGGGAGATCTGTGTGGGAGATCTGAGTGGGAGACTTGACACAGCAACAGAAAGTAGGATGAGTCTGGTTCTAATCCATACTACTCCCACAGAAGTCTGTGGGGTATCTGACCCATGATGAAAGCAACCCTACCTGCCTGTGTTCAGAGAAGAGTGAAGGGTCTGGACACCAGAGCTGCTCCCTAAGGTAGAGGCCTGAAAGGAACCTGGACTCACAGAAATTGCCAGATGGTGAGTTTTTTTTTTCTTTTCTTTTTTCTTGTTTGTCTTCTATTTTGGTTTCAGCTTTTCCACCCTTCTCTCTTCTTTCTATTTTTGTTTGTTTTTGTACTTGCTTTGCTTCTGTTATTTTATTTTATTTTTAGATTTTCTGTTTACGTATGGGTATTTTTGATGGCGAGTACACTAACAGGGTGTGGGTTTATTTGTTTGTCTGTATGATTGTCTGTATGCTTTTGTCTTCTTTGTTTTTTCTCACTTTATCTATTTGTTAGTTTGTACAACTGTCTGCTTTCCCTCTTTTTCTCTCTCTCATCCTCCCTTTTATCTTCCTCTTTCTTTTTTCCATTCTCTTCTCATTTCTTATCTCATTTTTCTTTCACAGGGCAAACAGCTTCACTATATGAACTGATTGTAAGGTAGTGGGAAGTGGATTCCAGGGAGCCTACACACCTGTAAGCAGATCATGAGATCTGCAGGTAACTTCTGAATCACAGCTCCCCCCTCAATTAAATCTCACAACTGCAAAAAGCACTGGCCTCTGCCTTTAGTCCAGCTTCAGAATAGAACAAAACCAGAGCATCTACATAAGGAAGAATAGGAGATTGGGCAAACAGAAGTACAAGCTATTCCACCACCACTGAACAACAGAATTAAAGAAGAGGTTAAAAAAGCGGGGGCTGGGGGGACAAGAACCTACACAAATGAAAAAAACCAAAGGAAGAATATGAGTATCACACAGACTGCTGGGAGATCAATCACTGAGAACACAAATTCAGGAACTCAAACACCAAAGAACACCCAGAATGGCTGGTCTCAAACCACCAACCCAGATGTCAAGACACTAATAGAGAATAAATAGAAATGAGGAGAGAGAAGAAGAAAGAATGAAACAGTAGATAACTGAGATAACAGCAATGAAGAATACAGTGAAAGAAATAAACAACAAACTGATTAACATGGGAAGCAGAATTAACTAAGCAGAAGAAAGAATCTCAGAGATAGAGGACCAAAATAAGGAACGAACCCAAGCTGTTAAAAACATAGAAAAGAACTTAAAAAGACAGAACAAAACCTGCAAGAGATGAGTAATTATTTCAAGAGGCTGAATACAAGATTAATTGGAATCCCTGAGGTAGATAGAGAGGCAGAGACTTCCCTGGAACAAAACTTCCATGAAATTATCCAAGAAAACTTCCCTCATCTCATTAGTGACACGACCATTCAAACACAAGATATTCTGAGAATCCCTGCAAGACAACAAGTGAGAAGACTAATTCTTAGACACATAGTAATTTGTTTACACAAAGTAGGTATGAAAGAAAAAATTCTAAAGGTAGCAAGGGAGAAAGGTCAGACTACCTATGGGGAAGACCATTTAGAATAGCAGCAGACTTATCTACAGAAACACTTCAGGCTAGGAGAGCATGGAGCCCAATCTTCAAAGTTCTCAAATATAAACAATTTCAACCAATAATTACCTACCCAGTTAAGCTAAGTCCCATCAGGGATGGAAAATTGAAATCCTTCCCTGTCATTCAATCCCTAACAACTGATGTTGCCTCTAGACCAGCTCTAAGAGAAACAATTAAGAAAGTATTGCTGGGTTGGTGGCTCAGCCTGTAATCCCGTGCCTTGGGAGACTGAGGTGAGTGGATTGCCTGAGCCCA
>NW_007233016.1:10695-11045 GCF_000164805.1 Carlito syrichta
GAGAGTCAGAGACCCACTGCAGATCTCCCTTGCAGAGGGCTTCAGACGCCGGGTTGCCCCGTCGCCATCTTGCCGCGTCTCCTTTTTGTCCTCTTTTTAAGTTTAATGTACATGTGAATATACGTGTGAAGGTTCAATTTGAATTCCTTTTTTTTCTTTTCTTTTTTCTCTTTTTCTTCTCCTTTCATTTTGTATGGGGCTTGTTTTTGTGCTTGGTTTTCCTGGATTTTTGTTTTTGTTACTGTTTGTTTTTTGTCTTCTTTTGCTTTGTTGCTTTTCCAGTTTGTTTTGGTGTGTGTGTGTGTGTGTGTGTGTGTGTGTGTGTGTGTGTGTTTTGAGTATTTGTGTGT
>NW_007233016.1:11065-18444 GCF_000164805.1 Carlito syrichta
CAAAATAAGGAACGAACCCAAGCTGTTAAAAACATAGAAAAGAACTTAAAAAGACAGAACAAAACCTGCAAGAGATGAGTAATTATTTCAAGAGGCTGAATACAAGATTAATTGGAATCCCTGAGGTAGATAGAGAGGCAGAGACTTCCCTGGAACAAAACTTCCATGAAATTATCCAAGAAAACTTCCCTCATCTCATTAGTGACACGACCATTCAAACACAAGATATTCTGAGAATCCCTGCAAGACAACAAGTGAGAAGACTAATTCTTAGACACATAGTAATTTGTTTACACAAAGTAGGTATGAAAGAAAAAATTCTAAAGGTAGCAAGGGAGAAAGGTCAGACTACCTATGGGGAAGACCATTTAGAATAGCAGCAGACTTATCTACAGAAACACTTCAGGCTAGGAGAGCATGGAGCCCAATCTTCAAAGTTCTCAAATATAAACAATTTCAACCAATAATTACCTACCCAGTTAAGCTAAGTCCCATCAGGGATGGAAAATTGAAATCCTTCCCTGTCATTCAATCCCTAACAACTGATGTTGCCTCTAGACCAGCTCTAAGAGAAACAATTAAGAAAGTATTGCTGGGTTGGTGGCTCAGCCTGTAATCCCGTGCCTTGGGAGACTGAGGTGAGTGGATTGCCTGAGCCCACGGGTTTGAGACCCGCCTGGGCAGCGAGACCTCATCTCTACAATAAATCAAAAAATCAGCCAGGCATGGTAGCACATGCCTGTAATTCCAGTTACTTGGAAGGCTGAGGCAGAAGGATCGCCGGAGCCCAGCAGGTCGAGGCTGCGGTGGCCAGGAGCGGCCACTGCACTCTAGTCTGAGCAACAGAGTGAAACTCCAACTCAAAAAAAAAAAAATTTAAGAAAGTATTAAACACAGAAGAAAGAAAAAAAAAACCACAACAATCTTCCCAGGAATGCAGGAAAGAGTTGAAAACACATAAATCAACCCCAAAATCAAAAGAAAGACAATAAACAAACAGCAGCAACAACAAAAAACTCTATGAGAACCTAATGACAAGGAAAACCTCTCACATTTCAATAATTTGCCTGAATGTGAACAGACTAAATGCACCACTCAAAAGTCATAGAACAGCAAAATGTATAAAATATCATGAGGCAACAATATATTATCTCCAAGAGACTCATCTCATCAGAAAGGACACTCACAGCTTCAAAGTAAGAGGATGGGAAACACAATTCCAGGTAAAAGAACACAAATAAAGCAGCAATCTTGATCTCAATATCAGACAAAATACCCTTTAAGCTATTAAAAATTAGAAAAGATATGGAAGGTCACTACATTATGATAAAATGTTCAGTTCATCCACAAGAAATATCCTTCCTAAACATATATTCACCCAACATAGGAGCACCAACATTCATAAAGCAGCTCTTAGGTAAACTTAAAAAAGAATAGACTCTCACACTACCTTAACTGGTTACTTTATATGCCACTCATAACTAGACAGATCATCAAGACAAAAAAATCAGCAAGGAGTTCTGGAACCTGAATGTGACGCTTGACCAAATGGACTTAATTGATACCTACAGAACACTCCATCCAGCTAACATGGGACACACATCCTACTCATCACCACATGGAATGTACTCTAAGATTGATCACATCCTCAGCCATAAATCAATCATAAACAAATTCCATAAGATTGAAATACTGCCATACACCTTTTTAGACCACAGTAGAATAAAAATAAATATGAACACCAGCAAAGTTTCCCCCAAACCCACAAAGACATGGACACTAAGCACCATGATGCTAAACAAATCCTGTGTCAGCATGGAAATCAAAACAGAGATTAAAAGATACCTGGAAACAAATGAAAATGAAGAAACATCTTACCAAAACCTCTGGGATGCCATGAAATCAGTACTATGAGGGGAATTTGTATCTCTACTAACACATATGAAGAAAATGGAAAGATCGCAAGTTAACAGCCAAACAAATAATCTAAGGAAACTGGAAAGGCAAGACCACCAAAACCCTAACTTCAGCAGAAGAATTTAGGTCACCAAAATAAAAGCTCAAATTCAGGACATAGAAGACAAAAAGATAATACAAAAAATCAATGAAACAAAAAGCTGGTTCATTGAGAGGATAAATAAGATTAATGGACCCCTAGCTAGACTGACCAAGAAAAAGAGAGAAAAAGTCCAAATAAACCAAATAGAAATTCAAAAGATCAAGTCACAACTGACCCTGAAGAAATACTAAAGATTGTCAGAGACTGCTATGCACAATTGTATGGAAACAAACTTAAAAACCTAAAGGAAATGGAGGACTTTCTGACAATACACTCCTTCCAAGGTTGAAAGAAAATAGACCAATAATAATCCAGGAAATTGACAATGTCATAAGAGAACTACATATAAAAAACCAAAAAAACCTAAAAAACCCTAGACCAGATGACTTTCTGGTAGAATTCTAAAAAGCACACAAGGAGGAAGTGATACCAAATCTATTGAAAGTATTCCAGGCAATCGAGAAAGATAAAACTATCCCCACACCATTTTATGATGCTAACATCAAATTGATAACCAAACCAGGTAAAGATCCAACCAGGAAAGAGAACTACAGGTCAATATCTTTCATGAAAATAGATAATAAAATTCTCAACAATATTCAAGCAAACTGGATTCAGCAACATATCTTAACAATTATCCTCCATAACCAAGTAGGATTCATCTCTGGGATGCAGGACTGGTTCAACTTTTGCAAGGCCATAAATGTAATTAAATACATAAACAGATGTAAAAAAAAAAAACCCAACACATGATTATATCATTGGATGCAGAAAAAGCTTTTGATATAATCCAGCACTCCTTCTTGATAAAAACCCTCAAACATCTAGGCATAAATGGAACATACCTCAAAATAGTAATAACCTTCTAAAAGAAACCCACAGCCAGCATTCTGCTAAAGACACAAACTGGGACCATTTCCCCTGAAAACTGAAACAAGACAAGGATGCCCTCTCTCACCTCTCCTTTTCATCATAGTTTTGGAAGTCCTAGCTAGAGCAAACAGACAAAAGAAGGAGATCAGGGGTATCCAAATAGAAAAAGAGGAAGTCAAGCTAACTCTCTTTGCAGACAACATGATTCTATACCTGAAAAACCCAAGAGAATCTGTCAAAAAGCTCCTTGCTTGGAGAAAGGACTTGGGCAAAGTCTCAGGGTATAAAATCAATGTGCAATAGACAGTCACATTTCTATACACAAACAATAAACAAACAGAAACCCAAATAAAAGCACAATCCCATTCCCAATAAACACACACACACAGAGAGAAAGAAAACCTTGGAATCTTCCTAACCAGAGACATGAAAGACCTTTACAATGAAAACTATAAAACACTGCTCAAAGAAATCAAAGATGTCAAAAACAAATGGAAAAATATCCATGCTCATGGATTGAAAACATCAACATTATTAAATGTCCATCCCTACCTAAGGTAATCTACAGATTTAATGCAGTACCCATTACATTACCAGCAGAATTTTTCTCAGATCTGGAAACAACAATACAGGACTTCATATGGAAACATACATCACCATGAATAGCTGAAACAATACTCAGGGTAAAAAAAAAAGGCAGGAGGTACCACACTCTCAGACTTTAAAATTTATTATAAAGCTACATAAATGAAAACAGCCTGGTATTGGTACAAAAACAGGCATATAGACCAATGGAATAGGATAGAGATTCCAGAAACAAAACCTCAATTTCTCAACTAACTTGTCGTCAGCAAAGCCTCCATCACCAACCACTGGGAAGAAGAGAACCTATTAAGTAAATGGTACTGGGAAAACTGGCTGACCACACGCAGGAGATTAAAACAAGACCCCTACCTATCACCACACACAAAAACCAACATTAAATGCATCAAAGACCTAAATGTAAAACCTAAAACTATAAGAACCTTAGATAATGCTGGAGACACACTTACGAAAATTGGAATTGGCAACCAATTCCTGATCAAAACCCCATGTGTCCATGCCATAAAAGATAAGATAGACAAGTGGGACCTCATCAAACTGACAAGCTTCTACAAAGGCAAAGAAAACATCAAGAGAGCAGGAAAACAGTCCACAGACTGGGAAAAAAATATTTGCCTATGTAGGTCTGACAAAGGCCTCACTTCTAAGATCTACAAGGAACTCAAATGTGCCAAAATGAAAGAAAAAAAACAGCCCCATTACAAAGTGGGCAAAAGAGATGAATAGACACTTCTCAAAAAAAGACATACGAGCAGCCAACAAATTCATGAAAAAATACTCAGCCTGACTAGTCATCAAAGAAATGCTAATTAAAACTACACTGAGATATCACCTAACTCCAGTCAGGATGGCCATCATCAATAACAAAAAACAGTTGCTGGAGAGGATGTGGAGAAAAGGGAACACTTCCACACTGTTGGTGGGAGTGTAAACAGTTTAGAAATTCCTAAATGATCTAAAAATTGACTTTCTATACTACCCCACAATCCTCCTATTGAAAGTATACCTGTAGGTGCTCAAATCATTCTATGAAAAAGATACCTGCACACGTATTCTTATTGCAGCATTGTTCACAATAGCAAAAATATGGAACCAGCCATGCTGCCCATTGAAAGAGGACAGGATAAAAAATATATATACACAATGAAATATTACACAGCTATAAAGAACAAATTTGTGAACTTCACAGCAGCTTGGATGAACTTAGAATCTATAATACTGAGTGATCTATCACAGAAACAGAGAACTGAGTGGCACATGTTCTCACTCATAAGTGGACCTTGAACAATTATTGTACTATTATAAGAAAAGGATTTGCAGAAGCAAGAAACTGCTGTGGGTGGGGTGCAGGGAAGTGAGAATGGCACTAGTAGGAATCTGCTAGGGGAGGGGGAGCACACTACATCAACAAGCTTACCTGCATAATGAACATTTGTATACCTAACCCTGAATAGTACCCCACATCTTTAAAAATAAAAAATTTAAAAATAAATAAAACAGAAGCAGGAGCTTATCCAGATCCCTGACGCACCAAGAGATGGCCTCATCTGCCCTACAATTGGACTGAACATTGTCCGTGGAGATAGCTGTACATTCCTGAGTCTTACTCTTCCCAGTTGGTCCTCAAACTGGGACAGGTTCATGGCCCAGCAAGATGTAAAATGCACTCCTTGATAGTTTGGGGTGACTTCTTTGGAATAGGTAAATATTATTTGTAAGCTCTCTGCTATTTGGGACTACTGCAATACAGGAAATTAATTTAAAATGTGATCATTTTCCTAGAAGACCCAGAGCAAGCTGAAGTTTTTGTCCCAATTCCTCATTTGCTTGTGTCCCTGTGAAAAGTACCACTGTGCCCAGTCATAGAGCAATAGTTAGTTTTGTCCTCAGGCTGCAATCCAGAGATGCACGCAGTCCCTGCATTTGCTGAGGCACCTTGAATCCAGAGAAGTGGCTGGAGGTCCTGGAACTCTGGTCGTTACTTGAGTTTCAGTAGAACCTCAGCAGAAATTGGAGAAGGCTCCCAGGGCTTCTGCTGGTACCACTGTATCCCTTTCTCACCATCACTACACAGGGTGCATGTCTGTCTGAAAGATGCTGTTGGGGATGCAGAGAGGCGGGGTGACTGAATCAACACAGGCTGTATAGGGAACCTGCAAACAGACATCCATGGTTGATGAGGCAGGGACAAAAGTTGTACTGATGGGAGATTAGAGCTAGGAGAGAGTGACCCAGGCTAGGCAGGTGGCACTGGACATGTGAGGCGTGTCTCTATGTGAGGCGTGTCTCTGTCTGAGAAGTAAGAGAAGGGCAGGAGAAAAAAAGGAGCCAAGCCACAGTGGACACAGCCCTCTTGAGGTCTAGAGCTACAGTGGGCTGCTCCAGGCCTCTCTCTTAGCCCTCCCCCACCACTGATCTCACAGAGGAGGGGTTATACAGGCATATATGTCATCACACTGATTGACCCTACTAAACCCCATGCGTTTATTCAGGACCTGGTGACTGGTGGAGGGGATGCCTGACAAGTCAGACCTGAGAGGCCTCTAGCGGCTTCTCTGATCTCGGGCCACACCAAAAGAAAACACAGCTGCTGAGTCTGTGTCAGTGAGTGTAGGCACTACTTCCCAGACCTGGGGAGCTTGGTTCATGGCACAACTGTAGGCCCCACAGTGCAGACCCTCAGAAAGACCCACCGTGCCCCCTGCTGCACACTGTGCAGACTTCAGTATCTTAGTGGGAATTATGTGAGTGCAGTCACCCAAGTGCCTTGTGCTTGTCAGTACACAGCATCCATGGGCTACACCTCTTCTCTTCTCTGAGGTACCTAATATTAATATATAACCTTTCCCATGAGGACTTCTGTATGACTAGCAGAGGGACATGTGGGCAACATTATGATAGTCCAATGTGAGGAGGCTGCAGTGAGGGGAGAATATGAAAGACTTCTGGGATCAAAGGCCTGATCAGTTCCTTTCACAGAGGCCAGGGAATGAGGTCACTGTGATCTGTGTGTGAGAGAGTAGGGTCCTACTGGGTGACAAAAGAAACTCACTATAATCCTAGAATTTCAAGAAATAATCAGGACTATTAAATGATATATTGAGGGTATGACAGAATACATTATTGAAAATGGTCTTGAGTGCTTGTATAGTGGTTTTGGAAAATCAGATAATGACATTTGAATCCATACTCCAGAAGTCCTTATTGTCAGAGTGAGGTGACTGGACTGAGTTACTATCTGGGGTTGTTAGCGATTGTAAACTAGAGACAGGATGCATGAAGCTAACACTGTAGAAAGACATCTCCAGTGTCAGGTTCAACAAAGACACTGAAGGCAGCAGAGCAGAGTGGGCATGCCAGGAGGGTTGAGGGTTGATCCCAGACACCTGGAGGAGAGAGTGAGAGATGCTCAGGAGAAAGGACCCCACAGTTGACTGTGTACCTAGATTGAGGGCAACAGAGGATTCTGAGTTCTGTGTTTAATGTTTTGCTGATGAATCACTTACTAGCCCTTGGTTCCTTGAAATGTTAGCTGATATTCATACTACTCTCCAGCATCTGTAGTGTTTGCCCATGGAGGCTGTCTTCTGTGCTCAGAACAAGTCCAGCCATTCACCTGCTTTCCATGGCTTCTTTACTTGGTCCTTGGAGGTCCACCACATCCTTCTTCGCTGTCTTTCCATGTACCTCTGGCATCCTCTCCATGCTACTGGTCAGCTTCCTTAGGGCTCAAGTTCATATTAATCACTTGGATTCTAAATCCTGAGGTTCATATTCTTATGTAACATTTCTCTTTGAATCAACTCTGAATTCAATCTTAAAACATCTATAATGCAGAAGAAAT
>NW_007233017.1:0-68769 GCF_000164805.1 Carlito syrichta
CGACGCGTGAGGAGAGAACAGCAGGCATCTGGTGCTCACGGGAGAGGGGTAGGGGGTGGCAGGGGGAAAGTGCGGCGTAGACTGAGTTTGAGGGCTTTGGGAGAGAAGTGGGGACAGTGAGGTAGGGGGATGGGGATGGAGAGGAGAAGTTGTCTGGGCAGGAGGTGTGTGGGGGCAGTTAATGGGTAGGGGAGGAAGTGAATGTAATGGAGGGTGTTCATGCAGGAAGTATGGAGGAAGGTGGGAGAGGCAAGAGAGAACTTTGAGGTTCGGGGGACTTTGGAGGGGACAGGTGTGGGGGGTGGGGTGTTGTGGAGGGCAAAAGGGGCTGCAGGGGTAGGGGAAGGGAAATGTTCTTGGAGTGGCAGGTAGAGTAGGGGACAAATTGATGGAAATATTTCTGGGGCAGGAAGTGTGGGGAGAGGTTAAGGAGGAGGGAGATCGGTAGAGGAGGGCAGTGGTATAGGCTGTAAGGGAAGGTGTACACGTTTGGAGTACAGTGTGTGGAGGGAGGGAATCATAAGTTTGGGCATTGGATTTTGTGCTGTAGGGAGAAGGGGGACAGTGGAAAGAAGAGGGATATTTTTGGGTAAAGGATTAGAAGAATGCATAGTACCTGTGGTGCTGTAAGGGAAAGAGAAGGTAGGGATATGCGTGGCATGTCTGTAACTGGAACGACATAGGTAATGTATTGAATTGGGGGTGGGGGTGGTGGTGGTGGGGGGAAGTAGGATGCCCTGGTTTAGGGCAGAGGATGACTATTTAGGTTGGAGAGAGTTAGGAAAACAGGTTCTGAAGAAGAGTATGAAAGGTCCAAGGTGTGGACGTGTAGGGAGAGATTGGAACACTGAGTCTTGAGTGATTAAAGGGGTCAACATTTTTAGGTCACTGAAAGTATAAGGAAGGGCAAGCAAAATGCAAACCTTGAAAAAAAAAGGAGTTAATTCCATACTTAGAGGAATTAGAGGTTTGGGGGCCTTAATCCAGAAATAATGTTAGTGGAAAATGGAGGACATTAAACTCTGTATCATACCTGAAAGTTGACATTTCTAGGGTCAGAGAGATCATGAAGCCCGATTTTTAGTTCCAGAACCCAGTATATGGGAAAGGGGTAGAGGAGAGCAGAGTGCACACTTCCAAATTTGGAGAGGTTGTGTGGTGGGTATCATTGTAGCATGTTGTCCTGAAAGTGGACAGAAGAGTCCTGAGGAGTGCACCAAGACTGAATGGAAATGGGATTTCAGTAGGTGTGGAACAGATGTCTTTGTGAAATTGTAAGAGCAGGGCCCAGTGGCCAGTAGCATTCAAAGGCTGTGTACGAGAGAAGGGAAGAGATGCCTAGGTTCATCATCTCAGATATCCTGATGTTTTCTGGGTAATTGGGCAGTTTTCAGGCATTGGGTGATTTAATTGCTGAGTCTCATGCTACAGGCAGACCAAAGTAATGTACACCCAGCTCCTAAAAGTGTCAGAAATTGAGCTTTTTGACTTTTTGTAAAGGTGTGAGTAACTGAGACTGGGTTGTTGGCTTTTTCTCCCAAATGGTTCAATAAAATATAGGAGGTTTTTGGGTTCTCTGGTATTTTGTGTTGAGGAGTATAATGTTAGCTTTATTGAGGAAAGACTTCTGGAGTTGGGAGGACATATGGCCATCAGCTTGCCAAACACATGGGAAGTAGTGACCTTTAGGGTTTTGAGCACAGACATTTATTTTAGTTCCGGTCTCATTTGGTGTTCTATGGCTTGTGTAAAATTCTTGGGGATTTGGAAGGATTAAGTGGACTGCTTTGAGACTGCTTCAGTAAGCAGGGTTTCCTAGAATCTTGGAAATCGACTTCCCTTTGACAGTTGAAAATTCAGTCTTACCAGATTTTGGTAAAAAATACCTTTTATCATGTTGCAGAAATAATTTCAGTTATCACTCTGTGGGCTTCATGTGGTATATTAGTGTGGTACCCAGTATGATTTCAAATAAAAGGTAACTGTGAGCTTTCTGGATTGATTAGTTTTCTTTTTTTCTCAGTTTAGGAAGTATCTTAATGCAACCATTGTGTGTTCAAATAATAAGTGTGAGTGGAAGTGGAATCTTGCCTAAACATAATGAGGGCTGAGGAGAACACCAAATTTTAAGTAATCTGAATCTGTAAAAGTAAATATTAAAAAAAACCCTGGAAGCTAATGATACTTAAAATCCAAATTTGAAGTGTATCATTCAGGCAGTGAAATAATGCTCTGCAGGCGTTGCTATAAGGTTTTATTTTTGGAGGGAAAGATTTAAAAAATATCATATGCCTTTGATTGAAACTTGAAGTATTTTGAGATTTGACGTATGTCTAGAATATAATTATAGAGAGCATGTCTAGCCCCCTTTGCTCCTTGGCAAAAAATTTGAGCAGTAAAATATAAGATGAATAGAGTGACCTTTGAAAAGCCTCTCCAATATGGCCATTGTTTCCTCCTTGTATTTTTTAAGTCCATTGTATTAGTTCATTTTATTGATTGGGGTAAGCAGTACTTTCTTGCTTAGAATACTCAATTCCTGCATAGTGGTTCTGATTATATGTATTGCTCTGTGAAGTTCCATGGCTTGGGATGATTTGTAGGCACTTTAAAATATTGTCCTAAGTTTATGAACCAAAGAATGCAGGTTGTTTAGACTTTGTAGGTCAAATAATTGTGTTCTGTTTTTTTTTTTTTCCAATGGTGACTTGTTGGATGAGATACTTAATCCCTTTGTGCTTGTTTCTCCTCCAGAAACCTGACTCTTTGTCTACCTCCCGTGAGAATTGAGAAGGTTTATATAAAACAAGTTTAAGTCTTTCAGGAAGACTATGTAAATATGGGGATAGATGTTATTTCTTTAGTTCCTTTTTCCTCTTTTGTGGTTTTTATGCTGGTCACTTATTAATTAGTACTTCATAATTTTCTTTTAGGTGGATTAACTTGTGAGAAACTTGGATAAAGATGAAATTTATGTCAATGTCAGAAGTGTCTGCAAATTGAAGTTTGTCCGTTCTTTGTTCTGCTGTCTACTTACCTTTCCTGACTTATTTCTGCAGCTTGTGTTAGTGCTTGTTTGAATTCTTCAGCACAAGCAGATGCTTATGAGAAATTCTAAGTTCTAGCTGTAGACCAAGATTGTTTTTAAGCATGAATTTCCAGAGACAGAGTACTTCTCTAGCTCAGTAAATTCAGTTTTTATATCAGAAATAATAAATATAATAAATTTTCTTGTGTCTTTTGCACTCTGACTGGAACTGAAAATAGAGCTATCCTTTTTGCTAGTGACATGAAGCTTCCTTGTTCTGGTTTATTGAATACTTTTTCCTTTTTAAGATTGTAGTTATCAAATAATAACTTAACATTTGATATTTCCAACTCCATTGACAGGTTATGCTCCTTTTGGTTTATTGGTTGTGAAGAGTTGTGCTGGTCATGATTGACAAGGCAAACATTTGTAGCTGGTTTGCTTTATTAGACATTAATTTGTCTTGAGCTTGTAATACTGAGCTTTGATAATAGTCTTTCTGTGCTGGCTGATCTACTCTAGTCGTTTACTTTTATATATAACATGTTTGGACACTGTTACCCATTTTATTACTTTTCATTTGTTTTGGATAGATCCTTTTATTGGAAGATTGGTTGTTTTTCAAACTTTGTTTTGCTATAGAAAAACTTTCTGACAGGTAATAATAAGAGGCTTCATAATGTAGTCTAATTTTAGAACACTTTATTGAAAGATGTAAGTTAAGTATATATGTCAAAAAACAAATAATGAGGCCAGATTAATGGTAATATAGATAATTAAATGATATGAGCCCGAAAGATACATTAATCTTTAATCTAGTTTTTAGTTCTTGCATTGAATAATGACGTGACCAAATGACCTGATTTGTCACTTTCATGTCTAATTTGAATTGTTCCTCATCCTAATGGTCTATTGAGTGCACAATATTTGAGAAGTATAATGCACTCACAAAAGACTCCCCTTATATGTGTGTGACTGAGTGAATGAAGCAGTCCTAAATTTTATTTATTTGCTATTCAAATTCTCTTAGCTTCTGACATAACCAAAACTATACTTTCTCAGAACGTCTCCTTTCTTAGTTAACTTGAGCACAACTCAAAAGGGTATAGTTGATTATATCAATAATAAAATCACAACTTTGCATTGTGTGACTTTATGGTTCATTTCCATTTGAAAAGTGAGAATTTTGCAGCAGGTTGTGTAATAAATTCTAAGGCATTTCTGGGTCATGGATAAGATGTAATATCTTACTGCACCTGCAGAATTTCCTGTTCTTTGCAGTTTTCCAAGTGCCAGGGCTTTTTACAATATCCTAAGGGCAGACCAGCATTTTGTTTATGAATTTGTTTTAACCTATTTAGTACTGTTGACATATAGCAACTAGTGATTGTCCTAAAGAGCTCTATTTAGATTTTTTTCTTATCATACCTGTTTTAGTATGCCATTACTAAGCCTGTTTTGCCAGTTAGATTCAGCAAGCATGCATTGATATTTAGGCTCAAAGGCATGTTTTGTGCCAAACCTAAGATTTCTTAGTAGGGTTTAATAATATTGTTTGAGTAAAGAATAGATCCTTCCCTAGTTAGATTAGCCATTAATGTGAAAATGGGGTCTATGACTTTGGTTATTTATGTTTAATCAGCCTAACTGAAAATCAGTACACTTTAAGACAGCTAGGTAGTGATGTAATAAAGTGGTTTGTTTGTACAAGTTAAGATGCAGTTCGTTCTTAAGATGTTTATAGCTGCAAGTAAATCTGAAACTGATCAAACTTTGCATGCAATCATAGACTTTTGTACAGTTTAGGCAACCTGCATTTTAACCTAATGAAATTTTGGATACTGGGTAGCTCTTGAATTAAATAACTCTAGATGACTCAGCTTTAGTCAGCAAAGCTAGAGAACTAGAGTGGAGAGGTGTTACACTTTTGATGGTTAGCAGCTAATGAGAATATATGCCTTGAGACTTTGGCATGCATATTTTCAGTTGTTTTCGAAATAAGCTGTGAATGGGCTTATAATGTCAAGGTTAGCATGGAAGAACAGATATCAAGCATAGTAGTGATGTGGATTTTAAAAAGATAGTATTGGCCCAGCTCGGTAGCCCAACCTGTAATCCCAGCCTTGGTGGCTCAACCTGTAATCCCAGCACTTTGGGAGACCAAGGCGAGTGGATTGCCTGAGCCTGTGGGTTTGACACCAGCTCGGACAAACTTGGTGAGACCTTGTCTCTACAATAAATAAGAAATTAGCTGGGCGTGGTGGTGTGCGTCTGTAGTTCTGGCTACTTGGGAGGCTGAAGTGGAAGGATCGCCGGAGCCCAGCAGGTCAATGCTGAGGTGGCCGTGAGTGTTCCACTGCACTCTAGCCTGGGCAACAGAGTGAGACTTCAACTCAAAAAAAAAAAAAAATAGTATCTTAATAATAAGTATTAACTATGATTTTTTTTTTTTTTTTTTTTTTGAGTTGGGATCTTACTCTGTTGTCCCAGGCTGGAGTGCAGTGACTTGATCATGGCTCACTGTAGCCTCTACCACCTGGGCTCAGGTGATCCTTTCACCTCAACCTGGGACTACAGGGTTATGCAACCATGTTCTGCTAAGTTTTTATTTTTTTTGAAGATGAGGTCTCATGGTGCTACTCAGGCTGGTCTCAAACTCCTGGACTCAAGCAATTGCCTTGGCCTCCCAGAGTGCTATAATTACAATCATGAACCACCACAGCTGACTGGAACTGTGATTTTTTTTGATGTGTAAGTTTTGTGATAAATGTTGTGGAATTATACATACTTGGCTTTTGAAATTTGTCAGTATTATCATTTAGTAGTGTCCTTTATTTCTGAAGTTCACGTGCCTGGACTTTAGTCCCTGTGATAGTTGGATAATGTAGGTGAACAGCAGAATATTACATTTGAAGAAATGGGCACATGGAGTTGACCTCTAGAGTAGAAATGGGCAGCTATCCGATCACCCTTTCAGAAGTTGTATTTCAAATTCCTGTTATTCCTTGAATTTGGCAAGGAAGACTGATGGCTGAGCAAATTTGAAATCTGCCTCTTTCAGTCAAGCTATTGGGTACAAGTCTTTTCAAGGACTTCCTGTGATGAAAATGCTTAGCTCTTCTAGGAAGCTCAGGGTCCTAGGATTATGGGTAGTAATTAATTTGACAAAAGGGCTGGCACTGGGTAGACTGTGTGTATGCCCAGAGTGCTCTGTGTGGAACCTTGATTGCCGTATTAGAAAAAGAATGTTTTTTGACATTAGAGGACTTGGTTTTGAGGTCTAATTCTACTTACTAGTTGTAGATCTCTCTCCTCATGTCTAAAATTGGAATAATACCCCAATTTTACAGAGTTATAGTGAAGGTTAAGGAAGATAGGAAAATTATTTGTAAGCTCTAAAGCACCATAACTTCCCCCCCAAAGGGCAGATAGAGCAGAACTTAAGGACAGGCTTTAAAATAATGAGAAAATTTGACTTAAAAGGACCTTGATTTTTATTTTTTATCATGAAATTTTCAAATGTATATGTGGGAACAGTACAGTGAACTTTCATGTATCCATCAACCAGCTTCAACAATTATCAGCATTTTGCTGCTGTTATTTAATCTTTCACTCACAATTACATTCTGCTATTGTTGTTGGAGTATTTATAGCAGATCTTAGACATCATATACTTTCATCCGCAAATACTTCAATTTGTATTTCTGACCAATAAGAATAAAAAAAAGCCCCACACAACTATCTTAACCCCTCAAATTAACAATAATTCTTTATCTCATACCTAAAGGACCTGGATTTAAAGCATAGCTCTACCACTTTCCAGCTTTGTGTGTTAAGCATATTATTTATTCTTGCTGAGCTTCTGGTTCCTTATCTGTAACATAAAGATAATACCTCATGAAGTTATTTTGAGCTTAAATGAAATAACATAAAATGCCTAACATAGAAAGTCTCAGTAAGTGGTCCAGTCTCTTTTCTGAGCCTCCTCTGACATGTGAATAAGAATTTTGGGTTGCCCTTCTCTCTTCTTTGTATCACAAAGAGTATAATGCCAATGCTCTGAAATTATTGCCCACTAGCCTAGTGAAATTTCTCTTCATTGTGCTATTTGACTCTCCAAGTTAAATTCTGTAACAGTTGAAATGATGTCTCTCTCTCTCTTGCAACATCATTATCCCATGTCTTCTGGTGCATTCCAGTCAGCACACACATACTGTATTTCTTTTCTTTTCTTTTTTTTTGAGTTAGAGTCTCACTTTGCTGCCCAGGCTGGAGTGCAGTGGCATGATCACAGCTCACCAAGGTCTTGACCTCCTGGGCTCAGGTGATCTTTCCGCCTCAGCCTTCTGAGTGCAAGCACACACCACCACACCCAGTTAATTTTTAAATTTTTTTGTAGGGATGAGGTCCTCAAACTCCTGGCCTCAAGCGGTCCTCCTGCCTTTGCCTCCCAAAATGCTGGGATCACAGGCATGAACCACTGTGCCCAGCCCATACTGTATATTTCATCTATTTTTATTTATCTTTTAAAATTTTGAGTCATAGCCTCTGTTACCCAAGTTGGAGTGCAGTTTCATGCTCACAGCTACCACAGTCTTGACTGGGTGGGCTTAGGCGATTCTTCTGCCTCAGTCTTCCAGATAGCTGGAATTGCAGGTGCTTGCCCACCACACCTGGCTATTGATTGATTGTAGAGACTGTGTCTCACCAGGTTGCTTTGGCTGGTCTTGAACCCGTGGCCCAGGCAGTCCTCGCTTTTCTGCCTCCCAAAGTGCTGAGATTACAGTGTATGCCATTGTGCCTGGCTCATCTGTTTTTTTTTTTAAACAACTTTTTTTTTTAGTTGGAGACTCACTCTTCCTCCTCAGCCTTCCAAGTAGCTGGAACTCCAGGTGCACCCACCATGTCCAGTTTATTTTTTGATTTATTTTAGAGACTAGGTCTCCCCAAGTTGCCCAGGCTGGTCTTGAACCCCTGGGTTCAGACATTCTTCTTGCTTCAGCCTCCCAAAGTGCTGGGATTACAGGTGTGAGCCACTGTGCCGAGCTTATCTATTTTTTATAACCATTTGTTGACCACATTGTCTCTTTTAGCTCCTATCCACTTTCTCTCCTCTCCTTTATAGCAAAATTTCTTGAAAAAATTGTTTCTTCTACCCATCTTCAGCTCTCCTGTTCTCTTCTGACCCCACTCTAGTGATGTTTTTCAACCCTGTCACTCTATTGAAACTGCACTTGTCAGAACCACCAAGTTAATTTTTATTTGACCTATTAGCAGGATTTGGTACAATGAATTCCTCCATTTTTTGAAGCACTTTCTGCTTTGGTTTCTAGGATACCACACACTACTGGTTTTTCTACCTTTTTGGTTTCTTCTCTGGCTCGCTCTCTTTTTTTTTTTTTGACTCTTCCCCATTACTCCTCCCTCTTAATATTGGATTTCCCCATGGGATCTCTGTTCTTTATTCACATTCCTTTAGTGCTCTCATCCAGTCTCATGGCTTTAAATACCATACATGTGCTGTTGACACCCAAGTTTTTATCTCTAGCCTGGAACTCCATTTCCTACTGTCTACTTGACATCTCTACTTATGTATTTTATCCTATTTCAAACGGAACCTACCCTGTTTCCTCTTCTCCCTGCCCCTCTTATAATTTTTCATATCCCTGCCCCTCTTATAATTTTTCATATCTCAGTAAACAGCCACTCCATCTTTCCAGTTGCTCAGGTCAAAACTTGGAGTCATTTTTGGCTCTCTTTGTCTCACACACCATATCTGATTTATCAGTAAATCTTGCAAGCTCTATCTTCAAAATGTATCCAGAATCTGACCACTTCTTATCACTTCCACTGGTCTAAGCCTACATCAACTTGTCCATACTATTGCAGTAGCCCCCTTTTGCTCTTTCCCTGTTATAGCCTATTCTTAATACAGAAGCAAGAATGAACCTTTTAAAAAGGGTAAGTCAGATCTTGTCTCCTCTGGTCAAAACCTTCTGGTGGTTCCCTGTCTTACTCAGAATGAAAGACAGAGTTCAATCAGTTTCTTAAGTCATCTGATTCCTTCTTTGCTCTCGGCCCTCATCTCTTACTCTCTTCTTTTTGCCTGCTCTCTTTTAGCCACAGGGGCCTTCTTGCTGCTGTTACTTTAACATGCTAGGCATATTTCTGCTCCAGTCCTTTGTACTTGCTGTTTGCCCTGCCTAAAATGCTGCTTTTCAGATATTTGCTTGGCTCCATCTTATCTCTCATTCTCAGTGAGGTCTTCTGTTACTATTCTATTCAAAAGGCACTTCATCCATTTTTGGCTCTTTCTATCCCCCCCTTTTCCACCATGCTACTTAAACCATTTAACTTACAATACTTTTTGGTTATTTTGTTTATTACAACAACAGTATAAACTCCATAAAGGCAAATATTTTGCTGGTTTTGTTTTCTGTAGTTTCCTATCACCTAGTAGAACAGTGTGGCACTTAGTAGGCACTTGAGTATTTGTTGAATGAATTATTCTTTCATTATTTGTAATCTGTTACTTGATAAAAGATGCTATAGTTGTAATTTCAATTTTTCCTTTAGAATACTATGCATCTTTTTGATGTATTTCTGTTTTTCTTCTTCATGAATATCTTTTCTTATTAATTTATTCATCTTAACTTTGAGGTCTTCTTAAGCGCTGTGCTAGTTGCATTGGGGCATACAAACATAGACCCTGACCTTTAATTGCTTACAGTCTATTAGGGGAGTTGATGTTGTGATATGTATTTAAAAAAAAAAAGGTAAGAACCTAAGAGATAAGTGATTCAGAATTCTGAAGAGCAAGAAATTATTTTCTAGCTGAGAGGGATGATGGAGAGACTTAGAGAGGATGTGGTATGTGATATTTGTGCTAAGCCACAGAAAACAAGTAGGATTTGAAGAGAAAATGGAAAAGATAATTCCATATGGAGAGAATAGCATGAGCAAAATAAGAATGCTCAAGAATTTTATGAGAAATAACACATGCTTAAAATAGTTAAAGATTAGGAAAGATGAAAGGAATTGATAGAGCATAAGTTTGGAGAGGAATGTTGGTGCTACTGATAGAAGGCCTTGAATGCATGAATAAGGAATTCAAACTTTATTCTGCTGTCCATGAGTCTCCAGTGAAAGACAGTAACAGGCCAGGCTCAGTGGCTCAGCTCGTAATCCCAGCACTTTGGGAGGCTGAGGCGAGTGGATTGCCTGAGCCCGCGGGTTCGAGACCAGCCCAGGCAACTTGGTGAGACCTCGTCTCTACAATAAAATAAAAAATAGCTGGGCGTTGTAGTGCGTGCCTGTAGTTCTGGCTACTTAGAAGGCTGAGGCGGAAGGATTGCTGGAGCCTAGCTGGTTGATGCTGGGGTGGCTGTGAGTGTGCGTGCCACTGTACTCCAGTCTGGGTGAAGGAGTGAGACTCCAACTCGAAAAAAAGAAAGACATTAGCAGGATTACCTTAATGAATTTGACAGTTTTATGTGGGGAGACTGAAATGCATACAACAAGTCCTCAAATAAGATAGTTTTGTTCAATGTTTCATTACATTATTAGTGAGAAAAAAAAGTGTATTACTGACTGGGGCCAGTGTCTGTGTGGGGTTTGCGTGTTCTCTCCATGTCTGCATGAGTTTTTTTCCAGGTATTCCAGTTTTCTCCTGCATCCCAGAGAAGTGCACATTAGGTTAATTGGCGTGTCTAAGTGGTCCCAGGATGAGTGTGTATGTGTGTGTGCGTGTGTGTGTGTATGCGTGAGCATGAGTGTGTAAGTGAACATGCCCTGCAATGGAATAGCATTCTGTCCAGAATTGGTGCTGGGATAGACTCCAACCATGTGACACTGAACTGGAATAATTGGGTAAATGATTATCTTACAGTTTTTTAATTAATCTTTCTTAAATGCATGTTTAGCTTATGTTTATTTCAGTGTTAAATATTATAAATGTTTTGGTCTTTATTTAAAAGCTTGGTGATATTTTTGTGACCAGAACAACTTAACTCTTGTTTATATTAGTTAGTCTGTGACAAAACTGATTTATTGTACGAGAGGAGACCCCCCCAACCCTTCGAATTTATTTATAAAAATTGTGGTATTTATTCTTTTTTTTTTTGAGTTGGAGTCTCACTCTGTCACCCAGACTGGAGTGCAGTGGCCGCTGCAGCCTCAACCTGCTGGGCTCCGGCGATCCTTCCACCTCAGCCTTCCAAGTAGCTGGAATTACAGGCATGCGCTACCAAGCCTGGCTGATTTTTTGATTTATTGTAGAGATGAGGTCTTGCTGCCCAGGCGGGTCTCGAACCCGCGGGCTCAGGCAATCCACTCACCTCAGCCTCCCAAAGACGTGGGATTACAGGCTGAGCCACCGAGCCCGGCTTATTCTTACATGCGTAAATTCAGTTATCTTCAAAGTACTCACTGCTTGATGCAGTGCACCTATTGAATAGAGACGCTTTTTCCCTTGCTTAAAACAGTTTTTGAACTCATCAACTTTGATGCCTTTTAGTGCTCCTGCAGTTTTTTGTTTCACCTCTTCCACATCTGCAGAATGTTTCCCCTTGAGAATATTTTTCATCCAGGGAAACGAAAACAAAAACAAAAAAGTCGCTTGGGGGCAAGATCAGGTGAACAGGGAAGGTGGGACATGGAGGTCATGCCTTTTTTGGTAAAAAATTGCTGAACACTCAGCACAGTGTGGGCAGGTGTGTTTGTAAATCACCCATCATGAAATGGGCAAATGTGTTGAAATAATCTCCAAAAAAAATTAACTGAAGCTGAATGCAGCCTCTTACAACAATGCCAGCTGGTACACTGATGTCAGTGGGTTCCTAGAACACTTGCTTATGGGGGAAGCCTGTACTGCCAAGGGCCCACCCTCCAAAAAAATAATTTCAGGATTTTCTTTGGATCCCCCTTGTATGTAGTTTTACTTAAAGTTGCAGTTTCCAAGAGCCTATTGAGAACATTAAGTGATTTACTGTGTAGTACACATTAAGTGACTTGCTGTATACAGGTTAAAATGCAGATAGTGGAAGTGAGTATAGAAAGGATGCCTTGGAACTGATGAAACTTGGTAACTGGATGTGAGAGCTGAGTGACATGTCTGCCACCTGTAGGGTTTCAGTCAACTATAGCTGATTGGCAGGCAGGAGTGCCCTGCATATAAACAGGGGACCTAAGAAAAGTGAGATCAGGAGGCAAGTTCAATTTAGTTATATTAAGTTTGCAGATGTGGTGGTAATATCCAGGTGCTGATTGTTCTGGTAAAAAGAAAATTAATAATGTTTCTAGAAAAGATGTGCATCTGTGGCTTTGGTGCCTTCAGTATGATATAGCTAACTGCTAGAAAGAGAAGAAAGACTCAGTTGTGATATATTTTGCTGGCATCAGAATCTAGATAATTGATTTGGAAAACTTCTGATAAGGCATCTGGATTTTGCTTTTGATCTGTAAGTAGCTCAACTTGTTTAACTAAGCTTGTTAGATAAGTTGCTGAAGATTTCAAAAGCATTATCAGTAGTTTGATACAAGTTACATGCTTCCTTTGAGCTCTCTTTTACTGCGACAACAAATAAGCTTTCCCAAGTTACAATCTTGATCACCTTGTTGAGGTGAAGGCAATGCTTATTTGAGTTAAAGGTTTGCATGTTCTTGCCATACTTTCCTTTTCCCCTTAGGACATAGAGCTGCATTGGTAGAGGACAGAGCTTCTAACTTAATTAATGGTAGTTAAGGTGTTAGCTGCCAAAACATTTCTTTAACAACCTACACTTAACATACCAGAAGACATCAGAGGCTTCTATTCCAGGCACATTCAAGAACAATATAAGGTTCTTTCAGATTATAACCTTTTTGAGAGCCTTGTAGCAGGAGATGTTTTTAATCCAAAAGTTATTTATAGGAAAAAAGAATTTTTTTTTTTTTGCAAAATAATATTGATAATTGTCTACAGTTTTTGTCTGTAGGCTATCTGATGATCACCATAGCATGATATTTATATTTTTATACTTAAGGTATTTTTTTTAAATAGTTGAGAAAAAGGCATCATTGAGTTTATTAGTTAAAAACTTGCCATTCACCAGCTTGGTTTAGAAGGGTGACCTTAATTAAGCTTACTGCATTAGTCATCTCTGTATTGAGTCTTTTTTCTTTGAGCTTAGATAATGTCAGGGAATATGATATTGGCAATGTCAATATAGAGTCTTTTGTTTTCCAGTAAACTGGAGTCAGTAGGACCCAACTGTTGTGAAATGAGAACATTTTCCTGTTTAGAATAATTTATACACACACACACACACACACACACACACACACACACACACACACACACACATTTTAGCTCACCAGAAGTGTGATAGCTTTTGTCAGATTTAGTATAGATTGTGGTTAAATAAAAAAAAAAACTAGGCAGTCTTATTTGTCAATAATATGAAGTCTTTAGTCTTAAAGAAAACTATGAGATCCTTTTAGCCCCGCTTTGTTCCAGAGGGATTAAGGCACAAGTTTAAAGTCACACCCCAACTAGTGGCAGAGTCAGGACAAGAGGTGAGTTTCTTGACCTCTAGTATTGGGCTCCTTTCACCACTCAGCCTGCTGCTTAGAAGTGTGGACCAAGGCTGGGCTCTGTGGCTCAGCCTGTAATCCCAGCACTTTGGGAGGTCGAGGCGAGTGAATTGCCTGAGCCCACAGGTTCGAGACCAGCCCACGCACTTTGGTGAGACCTCGTCTCTACAATAAAATAAAAAATAGTCGGTTGTGATAGTGCATGCCTGTAGTTCCAGCTACTTGGAAGGTTGAGGCAGAAAGATCGCCGGAGCCTAGCAGGTCGATGCTGGGATGTCTATGCTGGGGTGTCAGTGAGCATGCGGGTCACCGCCTCAGCAAAGGAGTGAGACTCCAACTAAAAAAAAAAAAAGATATATGGACCAAGAAACCTTACATAAACTTAGCTTAACTGATAACACTGCTGGCATCTAATAATGTTCAATGGGAATAATTAGGATATTTTTTTCCTCTGTTCCTTTGAAAAAATTTATAAGATACGCAACCATTTTTGGCCTGGCACAGTGTCTGGTGCCTGAAATCCCAGCACTTTGGGAGGCAGAGGAGGGAGGATCACTTGAGCCAGGAGTTCGAGACCATCCTGGGCAACATAGTGAGACCCCATCTCTACAAAAGAAAAACAAAAAACAAAAAACTTAACTGGGTGTGGCTTACTTGTAGTCCCAGCTGCTTGGGATGCTGAGGCAGGAGAATCGCTTGAGCCCAGGAGTTGGAGGCTGTGGTGTGCTGTGATGGTGCTATGCACTCTAGCCTGGGCTACAGAATGAGACCTTGACTAAAAAAAAGTTAAAAGAAGTAACCATTTCTAACCAAATAGTCCAGTGGCATTTGGTACATTCATAGTGTTGGACAGCCACTACCATATGTAGCTTTAAAACATTTCTGTCACTTCAAAGTAAGATCCCTTACCCATTAAGCAGTTTGAAAAATTTTTAAGCAATTAGAATAAAAATCTTTATTATGACAAAGTTGATTATGGAAAATTTGTATGCATTTACCCCCTAGTGTTTTGCTACCCATTTCTGATTTGCCAGTGAGAAATAAAGAGAATCCTCCTTATGCTGTTGAGTAGTGGTTGTGTTATACTTACAAACAGCAGCAACATTAATAAAGAATGTCAGGCACATAATGACTAATAGTGCTGATAACAGACATGCATTATTCATATTATCTCTAATTTTCACATTAGCCTTTCAAAACGGTTACTATATTTCTGAGGAGAAAACTAAAGCTTATTCTATAACTCTGGATTCACTTAACTGGTAAGTGGTGAATCTGCATTCAAATTCATGTCTGCTTGTCTCGAAAAGTTGGTTGTTCTGTTCACTAGATCTGGGAGTGAGCAGGCAAAAAATAACAAATGGAAGGAATCATCTAGTTTGGAGGACTCAGTACTGTCTTAGCAGGACAGTGTATAAGGGAAAGGGATTTGAGTTTGCTAGTCCTGTTAGTATGCGTGTTAGTAGCCACTTTCTCCTGACAAGTTGTGAGCTGTATCCAGTAGGGGAAAAACAAAATAGGAAATAACCTTTGGAATTCTTTAATGGGCATTATTATAAACAAACAGAAGAAATTACAGAGTGTCTTCTGATATATATTCTTAGAAGTTTTCCATTTCTTTAGTCCCATTTATTTTTAGTGACTCTCTATTTGATTTGATTGTAAACTCATATATTGATTTGCCTGATTGGTTAATGATTAGTCTTAACAATGTTGGAACTTGATTTCCCATTTTAAGATTGTTTTAAAAAGTGGTGGTTCACTTCCAGTGAAGAATAACTCAAATTGTGTGTTTTGAAGGATTTTGTAATTATACTTTTGACTCTATTAAAATTTATTATTTTAGCTTTTTTAAAGTTTGAAAGAAGTTTTGGTAGGCCAACTGTCAGTCATTCCTTTGAAAGCTCTCTAGTAAGTCATCTTGTAAACCTTGCAGCTATTTCCTATTTTGGACTGAATAATGTGACTTTTCTTCAGTAATAGGCACTGGGGTAATATGCTCCAATATGTGGTGAGTTTTGGGTGAAAAAGGATGGTATCATGTAAAATATAGTTTCCTGACTACTTTTGAGAAAAAAGTTTTTTTTTTTGAATTTTTAATTTTGAAGATGTGGGGTACAATTTAGGGTTAGGTATACAAATGTTCATTATGCAGGTACCTTTGTTGATGAAGTGTGCCCCCCGCCAGCAGTTTCCCACTACTGCCAATCCTGCCTCTCCCCACCCCCCCAGGAGTTTACAACTACTGCCAATCCCTTTCTTACAGTATTATGATAATTCAAGTTTGGATTATTCAAAGTCTGCTTATGAGTGAGAACATGTGGAACTCAGTTCTTTGTTTCTGTGATAGATCACTCAGTACTGTAGACTCTAAGTCCATCCAAGTTGCTGTGAAGTTCATAATTTTGTCCTCCTTTATGGCTGCATAATATTCCATTGTGTATATATATGTACCACATTTTTTTTATCCAGTCTTCTTTTGATGGGCAGCATGGTTGGTACCATGTTTTTGTTATTGTAAATAATGCTGCAGTAAACATGCGTGTGCGGGTATCTTTTTCATAGAGTGATTTGAGTTCCTCCTAGTATATTCCCAGTAGGGGGATTGTGGGGTCATATGGAAGGTCGATTTTTAGGTCTTTTAGGAATCACCAAACTGTTTTCCACAGAGGTTGTACTGGTTTACACTCCCACCAACAGTGTAGAGGTATTGCCTTTTCCCTGCATCCTCCAGCATCTGTTGTTTTTTGACTTACTGATGATGGCCATCCTGACTGAAGTTAGGTGGTATCTCAATGTGGTTTTAATTTGCATTTCTTTGATGACTAGTGAGACTGAGCATTTTTTTCATGTATCTGTTGGCTGCTCATATGTCTTTTGAGAAGTGTGTATTCATATCTTTTGCCCACTTTGTTTTTTTTTTTGAGTCACAGTCTCGCTCTGTCACCCAGACTGGAGTGCAGTGGCTACTCCCGGCCACCACAGCCTTGCCTGCTGGGCTCCGGCGATCCTTCCGCCTCAGCCTTCCGAGTAGCTGGAACTACAGGCGCGTGCTATCACGCCCGGCTGATTTTTTGATTTATTGTAGAGATGAGGTCTCGGCAAGTTGACCAGGCGGGTCTCGAACCCGTGGGCTTAGGCAGTCCACTCACCTCAGCCTCCCAAAGGCGTGGGATTACAGGCCGAGCCACCAAGCCCGGCTTTTTTGCCCACTTTGTAATTGGGCTGTTTGTTTCTTCTTTTTGGCACATTTGAGTTCCTTGTAGATCTTAGATGTTAGGACTTTGTCAGATATAGGAAAATAGGAAGTTAAGTTATTCCTCTTTGAAGACGATATCATTCTATACCTCGAAAACCCAAGAGAATCTATCAAAAACCTTCTTGCACTGGTAAAGACTGGCAAAGTCTCAGGGTATACATAAATGTGTAAAAGACAGTTGCATTCCTATACACCAACAATAAACAAAGAGAAACCCAAATAAAATGCACAATCCCATTCACAGTAGCCATAAACAAATTGAAATACTTGGTATCTTCCTGACCAGAGATGTGAAAGACCTTTACAATGAAAACTGCAAAACACTGCTCAAAGAAATCAAAGATGACACAAACAAATGGAAAAATATTCCTTGCTCATGGATTGGAAGAATCAACATTGTTAAGATGTCCATCTTACCTAAGGCAATCTACAGATTTAATGCAGTACCCATTTAATTACCAGTAACATTCTTCTCAGACCTGGAAACGACAATACAGGAATTCATATGGAAACATAAATGATCACGAATAACCAAAACAATCCTCAGAAAAACAAAAACAAAACAGCAATAACAACAACAACACAACACAAAACAAAAAACAAAGCAGGAGTTATCACACTCACAGACTTTAAACTTTTTATAAAACTACAGTAATCAAAACAGGCTGGTATTGGTACAAGAACAGGCATATAGACCAATGGAATAGGATAGAGATTCTGGACACAAAACCTCAATTTCTTAACCAACTCATCTTCGACAAAGCCTCTGCCATCAACTGCTGGGGAGAGGAAAACCTATTCAGTAAGTGGTGCTGGGAAAACTGGCTGACCACATGGAGAAGATTAAAACAAGACCCCTACCTATCATCATATGCAAAAATCAGCTCTAAATGAATCAAAGACCTAAATATAAAAACCTCAATCTATAAGAACCTTAGAAAATGCAGGAGACACCCTTATGGAAATTGGAACTGTTAAGCAATTCCTGATCAAAACCCCCAGTGCCCATGCCATAAGAGATATGATAGACAAATGGGACCTCATCAAATTGATAAGCTTCTGCAAAGCCAAAGAAACTATCAAGAGAGTAGGGAGACAGCCTACAACCTGGGATAAAAAAGATTTAAAAAAATTGTTAGCATGACAGGTACATAAGCTATAGCAACTGCAGCCATCTACAAATGTCCTGAGTTTAAGTGTATTAATAGCTGTCCAAAGTGTAGATTTTTTGATGATTACCTTGCTAATATCTAAACAGTAGGCTCTTCTGTAAATGGATTTCAAGCTTTTAAAAACTTTTATTTTACAATTTTAGTCCATGCATGGTGGCTCACGCCTGTAGTTCCAGCACTTTGAGATGCCAAGATGGGAGGATCGCTTGAAGCCAGGAGTTTGAGACCAGCCTAAGCAACATAGCAAGACCTTGTCTCTACAAAAAATAAAAAAGTTAGCTGGACATGGTTTCATGTGTCTGTTGTCCCAGCTACTGGGGAAGGCTGAGGAAGGAAGATTACTTGAACCTAGGAATTAGAGACTGCAGTGAGCTGTGATCGTACTACTGCACTCAGTCTGGGTGATGGAGTAAGACTCTGACTCAAAGTAACTAACTAAATAATGAAATAAAAAATTTTAAATGCCCTTGTAACTTGGATTAAATATTACACAGTGTTCTTCTGTTTTGACCTAGGGATGAGGTTTCATTCTCTCTGGAACCAGCAAAAATTAGAATACAGGCTCTGGAATTGGTTTCAACTCCAAAAGAGTTAGAGTTGAATTTGTTTTCAAATTATTTGTTACTTACTAGCTGTAAGACCTTTTGTCTTTTAGAAGGAATATCTTACAACTTGATGGAGTAGGATTAGAGGTATATCTCTAAAGGGCTCAGCACAGAACCTGGCACATAGTGTATTGTGTTCAAATTGCAGCTGTTACAGGACGAAGTCTAGCCAACATCAATGTAATGCAAATACAGTAAAACCTCATCTGTATTCTGTCCTGCAAACAATACATTGGATTGTGTGTGTGTGTGTGTGTGTGTGTGTGTGTGTGTGTGTGTGTTTTGAAGTGCCATGTGTCAGTTTTCACTGTGTCCTCCTTTTCTCCGAAATGCTTGGCAGATACCTCCATTAATCATTGTATTACTTACCACAAGGAATAGATGGTGCTGTACAAGCTAATTATTAGGCATTTGCTTCCTTATGGAAGTCTTTTAGTTAGATGCTTCTGTGTAGCCTGCTAACATGTGCTTACCATCCTTAGAGATAGATGTCAGTTGGCCAAATGCCCAAGCTTATGTCAAAGAAGGAGACCGGTTCTCTGGAACAAAAGAAGTACACGATGCCTACTAAATGCTTATAGTATATTTTATGGTATTTGTTAATATTAAAACATGAAAAGCTATATTCTAGCATATTCATTTTACTCTTTACTTCCCCATTATTTGTATTGTTTCTCTTCTGTTCAGAAAGACATTGCAAAGACTTTTTACTCTAACTGTAGGTTTGAGGTTGCTATGAATCATAATCTAAGAATATTAGCTATGGAGGGACTTTGGAGATCAGCTAGACTAACCCTCTTATTTTGTAGATGACAAAGCTGACTGAGAGAAGTTGTGACTAGCTCAAGGGCACACAAAGTGACAGGTTTGGTTTCCAGTGCAGTGTTATGACGGTAACCTGGTAGAGTGAAGAGAGCACTGGACTTTGGAGTCACACAGGTCTGATTTTGAGTCCTAATTCTACCATTTATTAACTGTGTGACCTTTGGCAAGTAAATCTAAGTCAGTTTCCTGCTCTGTGTTACTTTGTTTGCGGGGTTGTGAGGATTATGAGATAATTTAAGTATAGCACACTGCCTTGCATTTGCTATAGACTCAAGTGCTGTCTGTTCTGTTGCTATTTTTCTTGATTACTTAAAACAGGTCATATAGCTAAGTGATTATTCTTTATGAAATGAGAATCAATGATAATGGTTGATGTTTTTGCCAAAGCCTTTTACTGAAAATATTGGAGGAGGACTGCTCACTGCAGAATCCGTGCAAAACATTTGTCAAGAAATTAGTGTCTACTGCTTCAAGTTATACAGTGTTGACATAGTTCCTTCCTAGGAAATGCCTGCGGTTCCCAAGTGAAATGGACAGACAACCTAGCATGCAAAACACCAAAATCAACTGACATTCAGTTAGTGCAACAATTCTCAAACTTTTTTTCTTAACTCAGGAACTTTTTACACTCCTAAAAATTATTGGAGGTTCATTCCTGTAATCCTAGTACTTTGACAGGTCAAGATGGGAGAATTGCTTGAGCCCAGGAGCTTAAGACCAGTCTAGGCAACATAGTGAGACTTTGTCTCCCAGCATGCATCTGTAGTCCCAGCTACTCAGGAGGCTGAGGCTTAAGGCTCTCTTGAGGCCAGGAGGTTGAGGCTGTGGTGAACTGTGGTTGTACCACACTGCATTCCAGTCTGGGTGACAGAGTAAGACCTTGACTCAAAACAAACAAACAACCAAATTGAAGACCCCAGTGATATCTTGTTTATGTGAATTATATCTATTTATATTTATAGTCTTAGAGATTACATCTGATAAGCTTTTTTCTTCCCTAAGACTAGGTCTTGCTTTTTTGCCCAGACTGAAATGCAAGAGTGCCGTCATAGCTCACTGCCACCTTAAACTCTTGTTCTTAAGTGATCTTCCCACCCTAGTTTCTTCAGTAGTTGGGATTGCAGGTGTGTATCACCATGCCCCCCAATTTAAATATCTATTAATTTATTTAAAAATACTAATAACATCCCCATTGTATGCTAATGCAAGAGTTGTACATATATTTTTGGAGTTGGGGGTCTCACTCTATTGCCCAGGCTGGAGTGCAGTGGCATGATCTCGATGATCATAGATCATGGAAACCTTGACCTCCTGGGGTCAGACTGTCCTTCTGCCTCAGCATCCCAAGTAGCTGGGACTACGGGTGTGCACCACCAGACCTGGATACATTTTTGATTTTTTTGTAGAGATGTCTTGCTATGTTGCCTAGGCTAATCTCGAACACCTGGGCTCATGCAATCCTCCTGCCTCAGCCTCCCAAAGTGCTGGAATTGCAGGCCTGAGCCATCATGCCTAGCCACAAGTGGTATATTTTTAATGAAAAATATTTTCCAAGATCATACTTGGAAAACTGCAGAGTTAGACAAATTGGTAAACTAAAGGTTGTGACCAGGTTTGCAGACCACAGCTGTACTAATAGATAATCTGGGCCTGGCATGGAGGGTCACACCGGTAATCACAGCACTTAGGGAGGCAGAAGCAAGAGGATTGCCTGAGCGCAGGGGTTTGAGACCAGCCTGGGCAACTGGGCGAGATCTCATCTCTACAATAAATTAAAAAAATTAGCCAGGTGTTGTAGCACGTGCATGAAGTTCCAGCTACTTGGAAGGCTGAGGCTGGAGGATCGCCTGAGCCCAGCAGGTCGAGGTTGTAATCCTGCCACTGCACTCTAGCCTGGATGATAGAGTGGGACTTCAACTCCAAAAAAAAAAAAAAAAAATTGAATCTGGAAATTACTATGGAATGGATTGCTATGTGCAAGCCTTAGTTTTAGAAACCATCTTATTCCTTGATATAAAGAGAAACCTAATTTTGAAATGTAGTGAATTGACTGTCAAATCAGTGCTTTTTATAGACAAAGCATTGTATTAGGTACTGCTAAAGTTATGAATTATGAAAAAGGATACCTTCTCTTCCTAAATTAAAGTAGTTTATAGTCTAGCTGGAGGGGTAAGACATAAGTCCTCTAATAGGACTCTAATTAAAAATTAATTAATTTTCCATGATATGGTTTTTCTTTTTTCTTTTTTTTTTTTGAGTCACTTTCTCTCTCACTCTGTTGCCCAGGCTGGAGTGCAGTGGCATAATCATGGCTCATCACAGCCTTGACCTTCTGGGCTCAGATGATTCTCTCACTTCAGCCTCCCAAGTAGCTGGGACTATAGGTACATGTCACTATGCCCAGCTAATTTTTTAATTATTTGTAGAGATGAGGTCTTGCTATATTGCCTAGACTACTCTTGAACTCCTGACTTCAATCAATCTTCCCGCCTTGACCTCCCAAAGTGTTGGGATTACAGGCATGAGCCACTGTGCCTGGCCTGATTTGAGTAGTTAATGGGTTTTTACTGTTTGATAGAAAAGACTAAGTTAAATCTGCTAAGGTCATATAGATGTGAGTAATGTTATTTGCATTTATTAGAATATATGTTCTCATTACAATAGAATAACCATATTGAGATATTTTTCTTTGGGGAAAAATATATACACATATACAGATGCAGAGTAAATATCTCCACCCAAGGCTTTGCAGAAATATTTTAATGCTTTCTAAAGCACCTTTTTTACACTTTATATTTAGTTGTTCCCTTATTACTATAAAAATTTTTTAAAATTATGAAGTGCCTCAGAATGTATGCATGGCCACTGTTGTTATTATTGTTGTTTTTATAGCTTTTTCAACCCAGAGTTAGTTCTAATATGCTTGTGATGTAAGATAACCAACATCTCAGTATTTTGGATGTTTTGATCCCCCCCTTTTTTTGAGTAGGGGGGTCTCACTTTGTCACCCAGGGTAGAGTGCAGTGGCTTAATCATGATGGTCATGGATCATGGCAGCCTCGATCTCCTGGGCACAGGTGATTTTTCCACCTCAGCATCCTGAGTAGCTGGTACTACATGTGCGTGCCACCATGCCTGACTAATTAAAACAAATTTTTTTTTGTAGAGACAAGATTCTTTATGTTGCCCAGGCTGGTCTGGAATTTCTGGGCTCAAGCAGTCTGTCCACATGGGCCTCACAAAGGCTGGGATTACAGGCATGAGCCACCATGCCCAGTGATTTCTCCATTTATTGAGTGTTTAACTGTTCTGGCTTCTATTTATGGAGAACTTATTACTATGTTCAGGCACTGTGCTATTCATTTTGCATTCATGGCATCTTTAGATCCTTACAGTAGTTTTACCATGAGGTTAAGTGATGGTGTTTTCATCTTATAAATGGGAAAACTTGGGCCTGGAATGGTTAGTTGCCCTAAGTACTTACTGGCTAAGAAGTACAACTGGGATTTGAACCCATATGTCTTTGTCCCTACCTTTCCATTTGGGCAGTAAGTTGAAGGAAATAGTTTTGTATTGTAGTGGAGATTGTGTTTTTTGAAGGACAGCTTTTGGAGATGAAAGTTGGATGGTGGCTGTTCTCCCCTAGCAAATGTATTGATTGGTATTTTTTGTTTTGAGAAACTTAATTACTTAATTGTTTCATGAAAGTTTTGGTATAATAGTAATGAATTAAAATTTTCCAGATCTCTTTTTCCAAGGTCAGAGTGACATTTTGCAATATTGGTGAGGGATAGTTGGTAGACTGGAGTGCAGTGGGATGATCACGATGATCATGGCTCATGGCAGTCTCGACCTTCTTGGCTCAGGCAATCTTTCCATATCAGCATCTTGAGTAGCTTTTTACAGGTTGTTTTAGGACAAGGATTGACTTACCTTTGCTGTCTAATAACATTACTACTTGATTGAATAATATGGCTGTAGTCATTTTTAAAAGAATATTGTGGCTTACAAAGCTTGTTTGAGGGAAAAAAACAAACATTCATTTGTGCTGGCAGTCAGCCAGTATTTTATAAGTTACAATTTTCTTTTGAATAGCTGGTGGTTTGTAGCTCCGTAATTTGTGGTTCTTCTGAACTTGTAAAAAGATTGCACATATTTAAAAATGACCTTATCACTTTAATATTTTAAGCAACATACAATTGTCAACTTCTGTTATGCTATGGTATTCTTGTTTTACTTAATTTTCCTGGGCTGAGAATCTGTTTGAAGTTCTAATTTATATAGTATAATTGGAATCCGGCTGCCACCCACCCATAAAGCTCCAAACAAACCTAAAAACCAAAAACTACTTTTGCAACAAGCACAGTTAAAGACTAAGGAAATGTGAGTGACTCAATTTCAGTCTTCCAAAATCCCTGCAATATCCATGCTAGTCCATTACTTAGCCACTACTGCCCAGATGTGTTAAATTATGTGGTAGTTATGTGGTGTGTATAGTGTTCTTGTATGACATTTAGTTTTAAATCTTTTGTTGTGGTGGTGGTAGTGCTTCTATTGTTGCTTTTTTTGCTTGTAGGTAGAAAATAATACTTAATTTGAAATGCTTCATCTTCTGTACCTTGTTCTCGCAGTTTATGTGTAGGTAGGTAGACTTTGAAAGTCAGGAGATTATTTTAAATCCTTCATTTTGATTTTTGGTTTAATCCAAAATGGAATATGATAACCTTTTTGCTAGAAGGATTTCGGAAAGCCAGATTAGCAGTTCTATTTTTGTATTTATAGAAGTTTTACAGATAAAAATGAACCTACCCTTCAATTTCTGATTCAAACTCCATTGCCAAGTAGGAACATTATTTAAAAATATACCATAATGAATTACTGTCTTTCTTGGGCTAATTCTTTGAATCTTCTTTTGTTTCTGGAAGGTGAGTGAGACTTGAGTTAAAATTTTCATTTATCAGTGGAATAATTTTTGTGGCTAAGATTTTAGCAAATTTTTAATAGCCAGATCCTTAACAATTGTTAATAATCTTGGCATGTAGCTTGCTCAGTGGTGCATGCTTGTAATCCCAGTGCTTTGAGAGGCTGAGGCAGGAGGATCACTTGAGGCCAACATTTTGAGACTAGCCTGGACGACCAAGTGATACCCTGTCTCTACAAAAATTAAAAAAATTAGCCAGGTGTGTTGATGCACAATTCTAGTCCCAGCTACTCAGGAGGTGGGGGTATCCCTTGAGCCCAGGAATTCCAGGCTGCAATGAGCTATGCTAACACCGCTACGCTCCAGCCTGGGCCCTAGAGCAAGCCTCTGTCTCTTAAAAAAGAAAGTAATCTTGACATGTTAATAAGGGTTGACTTTTAAAAAGTCTCCAGATCTGGAGGATACTGATTCTCATTCTTGACTGGACATTGGAGTTACCTGAGAGTTTAAAAAAAATGCTTGGGTTTTACCTTGAGGGGTTCTAATTTAATTGGTCTGGGATGCTGCCTAACCATCTGGATTTTTAGAGTTAATTCCACAGTGCATCTGAGGCTGAGGACTCTTGCACTGGGAAATTTGTCAGGGGAAATATTTGATTTCAGAGAATATATCTTTTTCTTTTTTTGAGTTGGAATCTAACTCCGTTGCCCAGGCTGGAGTGTAGTGGCACACTCACGGCCACCTCAGCGTCTACCCACTGGGCTCTGGCGATCCTTCTGCCTCAGCCTTCCAAGTAACTGGAGCTACAGGTGCATGCTACCACGCCTGACTAATTTTTTATTTGTTATAGAGATGAGGTCTTGCCAAGTTGCCTGGGCTGGTCTTGAACCTGCAGGCTCAGGCAGTCCACTCACTTTGGTCTCCCAAAATGCTGAGATTACAGGCTGAACTACCGAGCTTGGCCCAAAGAATGTATCTTTACCTCTGTAGTTTATAAGACTTTATTTTGAGATAATTGTGGATTTACATGCTGTTATAAGTTATAATGTACTCAATAATCCATCTCTATAAATTGGTCATTTCAAGAATGTTATGTAAATGGAACCATATAGTATTAAAACTCTTAAAATTGACTTTTTCACTCAGGATAATTTCCTTGAGATTCATTCAAGTTATTGCACGTAGCAATAGTTTCTTTTAATAGTTATGTAGTATTCCATGGTAGGGATATGAGTGTCACAGTTTGTTTAATCATTCACCTGTTGAAGGACATTTGGACTGCTTCCGGTTTGGCTGTTATTAGTAAAGCTATTGTGGACATATGTGGATGGGCTTTAGTATGGTCATCATTTTTCATTCTCTGGGATAAATGTCCAAGACTGCAATTGCTGGGTTTTATGGTAAATGCTTTTTTAGTTTTATAAGACACTGCTGTACTTTTTCAGAGTGGCTATACTATTTATGTTCACGTTAGCGATATACAAGTGATCATTTCGCCACATTTTCAACAGCATTTGACATTATTACTGTTTTTTTAAGAATATTAATAGACTTTATTTTTAGAACAATTTTAGGTTTATAGAAAATTGAGCAGATTAATATAGACAGTTTTCATATGCACTTTCCTCCCTCATGTGTTTCCCCTTTTATTAACATCTTGTATTACAATGGTAAATTTGTTACAATTGATGAACAGTAATGTACTATCAGTGCATTTTGATCATAAATGTGTAATGATTGAATCCACCATTCCAGTATCATGTAGAATAGTTTAACTGCCCTAACAATTTCCTGTGCTCCACTTGTTCATCTCTCTCCCACCCCCATTTCTTGGCAACTATTGATCTTTTTTCTGTAGCCATAGTTTTGCCTTTTCCAGAATGTCATATATAGCATCTAGCCTTTTCAGACTGTCATCTCTCACTAAACAATATGCATTTATGTTTTCTCCTTGTCTTTATGTGGTTTGATAACAATCTTGCTTTCCTCTCCCTCTCACTTTCTCTTTTCCCCCTTCCCGTCTCCCCCCCCCCCCCCGCTGAATAATATCCCACAGTGATGTACCACATTTTGGTTGTTTCCCAACTTTTGGAAATTACGAATAAAGCTGCTATAAACACGTGTGTGGATTTTCATGTGGATATTAAGTTTTTCTGGGTAAATATCTAAAAGGGCAGTTCCTGGGTTATGTGGTAAGACTGGACTTAGCTTTGTAAGAAACTGCCAGACTTTTCCAAAGTACTATTTTTGCATTCCCATGAGTTATTTTTGTTTACCATTCAGATGGGTGTGTAGTGATATCTCCTTGTGATTACATTTGTATATTTCTGATGGAGAATGATATTGAACATCTTTTCATGTGCTTATTTGCCATCTGTATGATCTTTTCAGTGAAATGTTTGTTCATGGCCTTTGCCCACTTTCTAATTGGATTACTTTTTAAAAAAAATTATTATTTATTTTTTTAAATTTTTGATTTTTTGGATTACTTTTTTTTTTAACTGTTGAATTTTGAGGATTTTTTAATATTCTAGTTAGAAGGCCTTTATCAGTTATATGGTTTGCAGTTATTTTCTTCTAGGCTGCAGCTTGTCTTTTTAATCCTCTTAATTGGGTCTTTCATAGAAAAAAAGTTAATTTTGATGAGGTTCAATTTATCAGGTTTTCCTTTTGTGGATCGTGGTTTTTGGTGTCAAGTCTAAGAATTCTTTAACTAAGACTGGGCTCAGTGGCTCAAACTGTAATCCCAGCACTTTGGGAGGCTGAGGTGAGAGGATTGCTTGAGCCCGTGAGTTCGAGACTAGCCTGAGCAACTGGGGAGACCTCGTTTCTATAATTCATAAAAAATTAGCAGGGCGTGATAGCACGTGCCTGTAATTCTGGCTACTTGGAAGGATTGCCAGAGCCCAGCAGGTCGAGGATGTCATCTTTTTGCTGTGCTATTCTTATAACAGAAGCAGAGTAATAATAATAATATCACCTATAGTTTACTAAATGCCTAGCACCGAGCTAAGACGTATATATAAATATTTAAAGCTATAAAATATTTGATAAATACAAATTACTAAATGAAACGTCTGAATTTATGAAATATGTTCGTCAAGTGTCTGCAAATCACCCAACTGGTGTAAAAAAAGCAGTGGAGCAGTGAAAGTGGGTGCTATTTTTCACTTATTCATACATTTTTCACTCAATGTCCTTATGAATATGGGCTAGGCGCTGTTCTAGGCATCAGTATACAGTGGTAAAAGTCCCTACTTTCATTGACCTTACATTCCATCAGGGAGATGGTATATGAGTAATAAAAAAATACATCAGTTAAATGCTGTGTAAATAATTGAAACCATAGTATATTTAGCCTTTTCAGACTGACATCTAGGTTGATATTAACACAGGTGGTTATGGCTACTTGATTTGTTTGATTAGGGAAAGCTGTGGAAGAGATCTTATATATGGTGAGATCTAAATATCAAGAAAGAGTCAGCCTTGCAAATAAAAAGAAGAAAGTATTCCAGGCAGAGGGGACAGCTAGTGCAATGCAGGGACACAACTGATACGTGAAAGGAACAAAAAAGAGGAGGATAGAGTGGCTGGAGTACCAGTGAGGTTGGTGAGGTAGACAGGGGACCATATCAGCCGGGACAGGAGTATAATTTTTATTCTGAGGGTGATTAGAAGCCACAGGAATGTTTTGACCATGGAAGTGAAAAGGTTTGATGTTTTCAAAAGATGACTGGAGTTGCTGTATGGAAAAAGGGACCAGAACAGAAACAGGAAGATGAATTTAAAAAACTGTTTCAAACCAGGTGAAAGATAATTCTAGGAAAGGATTCAGGATATATTTTGGAGGTAGAGTTGACAGAATGTGTTGATGGTTTTTAAGTCAGGGCTGCAGGAAAGAGGAAATCAGGATTCTGATAATGTCCACTTTTTCTCTCTCTCTCTCTTAACACTTGAGTGGATGATTTATTGGAGCTTAGTGAGATTGGTAAAACTTGGGAGAATAACAGGTAGGTTTTGGAGAGGAAAAAAATGGACAATCTTGTTTTGATCTGGAGTTGGGCATGATGGCATTTGCTTGTAGTCCCAGATACTTGGGAGGCTGAGGCAAGAAGATCATCTGAGCCCAGGAGGTCAAGGCTACAGTGAGCCATGATAGTGCCACTGCAGTCTAGCCTAAGTGAGACACTGTTGTCCCACCCAATCTCCCTCCCAAAAAAAGAAAAGTGAATTCTTTAAGTGCCTTCACTGAAATTTAAGAAAGTCTGTTGATTCTTTTAATCCAGATACAGTGTAATGGTTTCCTTAAGGAAGCATCATATACAGTGTATTAAGTTATTGAGTAACTTCTTGGGTCTAGCATAGTGCTGAAAGTGGGGGAGACAACAAAAGGAGTGTAAAACATAGATCTTGCTTTCATTGAACTTTGATGTAAAGAAAGGTAAAAAAAGAATAAATCATGGAGAGGATTTATTGGAGGAGTTAGAACTTGAGGAATAAGTAGGACTTAAGTGGGTAGAGAAAAGCAGGCCAGGCAATAGAATAAGATATGGTGGAAAGAAAATGGGCCTTTTTTTTCTTTGAATTGGAGTCTCACTTCATCACTCAGGCTGGAATGCTGTGGCACACTCATGGCCACCCCAGTGTCAACCTGCTGGACTCCAGCGATCCTTCTGCTCAGCCTTCCAAGTAGCTGGAACTACAGGTGCGTGCTACCACGCCTGGCTAATTTTTAAAAAATTTATTGTAGAGAAAAGGTGTCACCAAGTTGCCCAGGCTGATCACAAACCCCTGAGCTCAGGCAATTCTCTTGCCTCGGCCTCTCAAAGTGCTGGGATTACAGGCTTGAGCCACTGTGCCTGACCTTTTTTTAAAAAGAAGACTTGGTTTGAATGAGGACGCTTACTTAATAGCTTAATAACCTGTGATCTTGGGTGAATCTTTTGACCTTTCTGAACCTGCTTTCCACTTGGGACATACCTATACTTGCTGCATATACATCTTGAAGATGAGACTGTTGTGGTAGCTTCAACAGCAATAGTAATGTACTGAATAGTTCTCATGTCAGTTGGGTGATTTGCAGACACTTGACGAGCATATTTCATAAATTCAGATGTTTCATTTAGTAATTTGTATTTATCAAATATTTTATAGCTTTAAATATTTATATATAGGTCTTAGCTCAGTGTTAGGCATTTAGTAAACTATAGGTGATATTATTATTACTCTGCTTCTGTTATAAGAATAGCACAGCAAGAAGAGATGACATCCTTGCCCTTCAGGAGTTCTTGCTTTCAGTGATAAGTCATACTCATAGAAATGGGGGGGCGGGATGGTGGGAGGGAGCAAGACATTCTATGCCCTTATACCTAAATTTGTGGTAAAGATACAAATGAGGTCAGGTCAAAGTAGGCTTGTCATTGGGACAAAGTAGGCTCATCGTGGCAGTGAGACTAAATGTGGCCCGGTGCGGGGGGAGATATGAGGTTTGGATACACAGGGGAGAGCAGGAAAGGCATTCCATACTAAGAAGGACATTTATTTTATGTATTGCTTGTTTTTTAGGTGCAGCAAAACACAAATGTTACTGCCACTACTTAGGAAATCTTTAGTAACACTTAAAGATTCTTTTTTTTTTTTTGAGTTGGAGTCTCACTCTGTTGTCCAGACTGGAGTGCAGTGGCTGCTCCCGGCCACTGCAGCCTCGCCTGCTGGGCTCCAGCGATCCTTCCGCCTCAGCCTTCCGAGTAGCCGGAATTACAGGCATGCGCTACCACGCCTGCCTGATTTTTTTTTTGATTTATTGTAGAGATGAGGTCTCGCTGCCCAGGCGGGTCTTGAACCCGCGGGCTCAGGCAATCCACTCACCTCAGCCTCCCAAAGGCGCGGGATTACAGGCTGAGCCACTGAGCCCAGCTAAAGATTCTTATTCTGAAACTTTTGCAATGTTATAATGGAATTTACCTTTCTGCTTCTACAATTTATTGGACTTGTGCCTGATCCCCAGATGGCGTTATAGTGTAGAATTTATTTGGGGGATGTCTTTGAAAAGATACTGAATTGTTTTTATAATATACCTGTGCTTAATGTCTCTTATGGCCTTTCTCTTGTGTGTTTAAAAATAATAAAGCTCTCTATTTTATGCTGTACGATTTATTGTTAGAAAAGAAGGGCAAATTTCTGAAATTTCCTTGGGCAGTCTCCTTTCACATCTTTAAATTATTTAAATCTTAACTATCAATTCATGTGCATATGTATGATTCTGGGATGACTCTTTTTGTTTTGACAAGCAGTGCTATCAGAGTTCCTGTACAGCTCATGCGGAAATTGGGTTGTCCTAGTACAAGGCACTGTTCTCTCTTGGTCTCCATAATGGTTATGTCAGTAGCCAGACCCTAGGTCATGCTTCTTTTATGCAGCTTTCTCATTTACTAGAATGTTGATGGCTCTTAGTTTGCCTTTTAAGAGAATCTGGGTTTAACTGCATATCAGTTAGATTACTTTGCACCACCAAGTGGGCCATAGAAAATCTTTGATAGCATTCTAGTTGCCTTAATACATGATCAGCTCAATGACATTGTGCAGTAACTTGGTGGATTTTATTATTTTAATAAGAAAAGCTAACATTTACTGTCTTTTGTATGCCACACACTCTGCTAAACAGCTTTAAAATTGTGGATTTTTAAAATTTAAACATCACAATAACTCAGTGAAGTGAGTACTGCTTTTATTCCCATTTTACAGGTGAAACAGAGAGGTTAAGTTCCCATCCCAAGGTTACACAGTTGTCAGGTGGTAGAGCAGAAATTTGAATCCCAGACTTCAAGCCTACTCTGTTAGCCACTGTGCTTTACAGTCCCCTCAGAATACACCTTTCTGGGAAACTCTGTCATATTGGGGACTTTATTTTATCTTTTATGTGTTACCTTGTGTGAGGGCATTAGAAGTTTGTTTTTGTTTGGGATTTTATAGTTGTACCTTTCTCCTTATGTAAGGGGTCCACCATGGTATTAGTTAGGTAACCCTAGCTGCTGAATCAGAGCCCTGCAGTACAATGGCTAAAACACCAGAATTCAGTGCATAATAGTCCAGGGAATGTAACTCTCCTTTATGTAGGTATTTAGGGAGCTAGGTAATTGGGAGCTGTACCTTCTTTAATGCATAGCTTTCTAGATCGCTCTTGTTGAAAGTATAGGGAAGAACTTTTCTCTGAAGCAAGTGGGATGTAAGTTGTACAAATATAATTTTTGCTCACTTCCATTGCTGAGGGGTTAGTCTCATTGCCTCATCTAGTGCAAGATATTAGGAATTGTAGTGTCTTTTCTCTTTGCTGACATTAGGAGGTAGGGTATCATTTCATACTATTTTGAGTATTTCATCAATGTTTGAAATATTCTTGGGAGTACATTTTCAACTGTAGATATAAAAGTGAGATCTTTGTTCTAGCCACAACTCTTTTATTTGGAAGAAACTGAAGGTAGATTTTGGTGGAGAACCAGGTAGCTGTCTCTGTCACAGCTGTAATATTGTAGACGTTAGTAGGAATGTTAGAACAGCCCGCTGCTATGGTTTGCAAAGTATTGGCTGCATTCAATTCTTGATTCTTTTTTTTTTTTTTCTTTTTTTTTGAGTTGGAGTCTCACTCTGTTGCCCAGACTGGAGTGCAGTGGCACACTCCCGGCCACCGCAGCCTTGACCTGCTGGGTTCTGGCGATCCTTCCGTCTCAGTCTTCCAAGTAGCTGGAACTACAGGTGCACGCTACCGTGCCTGGCTAATTTTTAAAAATTTATTTTAGAGATGAGGTCTCCCCAAGTTGCCCAGGCGAGTCTTGAACCCACGGGCTCAGGCAATTCACTCACCTTGGCCTCCCAAAGCGCGGGAGGCTGAGCCACTGAGCCCGGCCAATTCTTGATTTTGTGAGGTAAGTAGATAATACCACCTTTGATGGTATTTTTATTGTAAAGGAGAGAACTGAGACTTGGGTGGTTAAACGCTGAATGAAATCGGCTAGGAGTTGTAGAACTGGGTCTTAAATCCAGGTTTCATGACTCTAGAGTCAGTATAGTTTGTGTAGCAAACTTTTTTGGCAGAAAATTCTATCCAACAACTTTTGTGCTTGCTGTGGTTACTACTGTTGTATCCTTCCTTAACACATCTGATATCCAAATGGTATGTTGATAAATTACTGTCATATGATAATTATTAATGATTTGATCTTAATTTGAATATTCAGAAAGTACATTAAAAGCTTGCATTGCCTCACAGTCATCATTACATTCATACATAGCATCATAATTTAGATATGTCAGTTATTGGAATACCAGGTAACAGAGATTTTACTCTCTTGAGAAGTTATATTTTATAGTTTTGCTTCCAGTAGATAAAATGACATGTAAAATGAGCAAAGAAAATAAAAATAGAAATAAAATATTGGAGCAATTATGTTTTCTCTTAGTAGGTAAAATGAATTGTGATTATCTAGTGTATTTCACAGATACTTTTGCTGTACTATGTGGTAGAATCCATTTTAGTATATACTACTCAAGTTGAAAACATTTTCTGCTTTATAGCAGCTAGAAAAAAAAGTCCTTTCTCCTTGCTGACACTAGAATGTACCAGTCCTCAGTATTTTGAATATTTTCTTCAGTGTTGACATGTTCTTGGTAATACATTTTTGTTTGTAGAATTTGTGGTAATTCTTTTCAGGGATTGGAAATTGTGGACTGTGGCAGAATGTTAATGTTATCTTTTTGTACAGATCAATTATTATTCAGAAAATAAGGTGAATCCTTCCACACATTCTCATTTACATATAACAGGTAGCAAGCTCATTCTGGTTTTCTTAATTATTTTTCTTGGAACTCTATCTTGCTGAATGCTCTATTTCTAAATTATTTCAGAGGAAGTGACTTTAGTAATCTCTGAGCCTTAATAGAAGTAACATGATTTCTATTTATTTTCTGTATAGTAAATTATCCTTATACATTCCTTACAGCTTTAGTTTTGCTGTGGAAGGAAGAGATCAAACAAATAAATAACATTTCTTTTTGTTCCTGGTTAATGACCATTAGCTCTCTGGGATAACAATGTATTTTGCTGAAGTTGTATCTTTGTTCACCCAGTTTTTACTTAGATTTCCAGTGGTCTGACAAGATAGCAGTAGAAATACAGTAATTGTATAATAAAATTACTGACGTCTAATTGGAGTCTTTGTATGATTCAGACCAACGTTCTTTGACTGCTTTTGTAAGAATACAGTTATCCATATCTCCAATTCATTACTTTAATATATACATATGAAACTGAAAAAAACAGTCTGAATAAAAAAAGGTTTATCCTTCAACCTCTGTAGCTTTGTGTGTATCATTTGCTTTTTGAAAAAGTTACTTGTAAAATCCTAGCCTTGTACCATAGAAAAGGAATGCAGCAGGCAAGGAATGCAAAATTCTGTCATTGCTTTTTTCTTATTTGTGTAAAATGATGGGTCTATACTTCAAGATCATTTTAGTGAAGTTGAGTTTCAGTGAATTATATGAATATATGTCATATGAATCCTGATTGTAATGTGATTCCTCTGTTCTCTTGTATTTGTGATCTAAATGCCTAGTACAGAAAAAATTTAAGCCAGTTGAACAAATAGAAAATGTTTATGCGTAGATGAATCACTTCATATAATATTACTTAAGAAAGTTAGGATGGAAAGAGCACTGGACTTTTAGTTATTAGTAAAAGTTTTAGTCGTAAGTCCGGGATTTGAGCCCGAACCTTGCTAAAAAGTTACTTGTGCTCTTGGACAAGATACTTCACCTCTTTAAGTCTTAGTTTTCTCTTGAGAAATAAGGATCTTGTGCAGTATTAGTTTTTTTGACCAGTTTTTGCAGCCTGTGATTCTAATCTATTTTTCCGTCTTAAAAAGAGAAAGCTAACAGTATAAGGCTGCCAGATCTTTTTTTTTTTGTCCTGATGAATGGTCTTGATAATAGGAAACTGATCTGAATTATCCTATCTAACTTTAATATGTTTTCTAAAACTAGTTTTTAATGGAGGCATGAAATAAGAAATACTTAGTTTTACATTTTAATTGTGCTTCACTGTTGTTACTTTAAAAGAAGCATGTGAACTGGAAGGACAGTTAAAACACTTTGAAAATCTACTACCCAATGAAAAGAAATCACCTATTGTACTTAATAGTTTTTGAATTTCCATTTTAAGGCAAAAGGCAGTGCAATGAGTTAATATGAGCATGTATATTTACATAGAACTTTTCCATGCAAGTCAATACAGATGTATTGCTCTGACATTTTTCTTCAAACATTTTATTATAAAAAGGTTTAAACATGCAAAAAAGTTGAGAGAATTGTATCGTGAACACCCATATATTCTACAATTAACATTATTATTATTATTATTATTTTGAGTCAGAGTTTCACTCTGTCACTCAGGCTGCACTCGTTGGCATGATCATAGCTCACCACAGCCTCCGATTTCTGGGCTTAGGTGATCTTTTCATCTTAGCATCCCAAGTAACTGAGACTGCAGGTGTGCATCACCACACCTGGCTAATTTTTTTGAAGTTTTTTTAGAGACAGGGTCTTGCTGTGTTGCTTCAGTTGGTCTCGAACTCCTAAGTTCAAGCAATCCTCCTGCCTTGGCTTCCCAGAGTGCTGGAATTAAAGGCATGAGCCTCATGCCCAGCCAACATTATCTTTTATTAGTTGTACCTCACATCTATTCATCTATTCACCCCACTATTCATCTAACAGTCCATCTTATTTTTTGATGCATTTGAAAATAGGTTTCTGAAACCTTACAGTTTACCCTTAAACATTTTGGCATACATATAATTAACTAGAGTTCAATACAGCACTTATTTACTCTTTTTAAAGTTAAATCTTTCATACCTAAAATGCATAACTCTTAATGTGGACAACAGTCATTAATTGAGTACCTGACATTTTTCAGGGTCTGTGCTAGTCTTGCTGATAGATGAATAAGACACAGCCTTCTGAAGAGGGGAGACATGGGTAAGAAAGTAGTGTTTATTTGGACCTTTTAGTTGCAAATAATAGGAATCAACTGTATTCTAAAGATAATAGGTCTTGTTTACAGAACCTAAGAATAGGAATTCAGAGGGGCTTTGGGAGTGGCTGGAACCAAGAACCTTTCCACAGGACTGTTTTTCCCTGTTTCTTTCTGCTCATCTATTTCGTTTTCTTTTTGAAGATCTGATTTTTCCTCTTTTTAGTGCAAATGGTAGAATATGGCTGCCCCCACAGCCTTTATTTTACTTCTAAACTATTCTCACCCACATAGTCATACCAATTTTCTGTGTTAATTTCATTTCCAAATTCTGGGGCGGTTGAATCAGATTGGCCCAGGCCTTGTTCAACTCTGCTTGAGGGCCAGGCTTTGAAGTACATATATGCTGTTGGAAGAGTACTTTTGTGAATGGAGTGAGGTTGGGAACATGGAAGAGATAATTCCCAGAGCAGAGCAAGTGTGGGGGGCTATTGTAAGCTGGGTTGACACTGAAAACCGTTTATAACTACAAGCATAAAAATCATTCTACAGGCTGGACTCAGCGGCTCAGGCTGTAATCCCAGCACTTTCAGAGGCCAAGGTGAGTGGATTGCCAGAGCCCACGGGTTTGAGATCAACCCGGACAACTTGGCGAGACCTCATCTCTACAATAATAAAAAAAAAAAAATTAGCCATACCATACGTGGTAGCATGCTTCTGTAGTTCCAGCTACTTGGAAGGCTGAGGCAGAAGGATCGCCAGAGCCCAGCAGGTCGATGCTGAGGTGACTGTGAGTGTAGCACTTGCATTCCAGCCTGGGTGACGGGGTGAGACTTCAACTCAAAAAAAAAAAAAAAATCATTCTACAGACAAGAACAGGGTACAGAAATTGCATAGAAAGGGGAATTGGATCACTTTTAAGGATGGAATGGGGAGTTAGGGACAGCTTCCTAGAAAAATTGGTGGCTGAGTTGGGTTTTGAAAGATGATTTAAGAGTAGCAGTGGGAAGGAAGAATATGCCCTATAAAAGAACAGCAGGAGAAAGATAATAAATGGCATAGTGTATTTAGATAACTGTAAGCAGGTAAGTACATTTACAATGTAAGTTTTGAAGTAGATTGGGTTCATTAGAGGCCAGAGAGAGGAAAATTGGGCCAGAACCTTATCTTTATAAGATTTGGGGAGCCAGGGAAGGTGAGTGGTATGTTTTTCTAAGAGATCATTTCACTGAATGAACTGGAGGCAGGTGAGGCAGAGACAGGAAATCTTTGAGAGCTTGAACTAAGAAAATGCCAGTGAAAAAGAGGAGGGGAAATACTTAGGTAGTCAAAATCTTCAGTACTTGGAATTTATTTGATAGCAGGGAAAGGGAAGAATCTTAAGATGCTGTTCCTTAGTCTCCTGACCTGGGTGACTGGGTGAATTAGGACACTAACCAAGATAAGAAATAGAGGAGATTGTGTTGTTGGCAGTATTATGTTTCTTGGCCTGGCTGATGAGTACAAGGGTTATAGGATTATTAATTATGCTGATATGTTTCATGCATTTTTATGATTGTAAGTTCTGCGTCACAATTTGAAATGTTAAAGAACAAAAAGAAACAATGGAAACTAAGTTTGGGAAAGAAGATGCTGGCTTTAGGGTTGGACTTTTACCTTTGGGGTGACCATGCAGCCCTCTAATTGGAGATGTGTAGAAGGCAGTTGGAAGTGCAGTAGAATCTAAAGTGTGATAAAGGAGCATGGGTTGCTGATACAGCTGAAAGGTTTAGGTTAGGTCTGTAGTTCTAAAACCTGGCTGTGCATTAGAATCTGTGGAGAGTCTAAAAAGTACTGATAACCTGGAGCCCACCCCAGACCAATTCAACTGACATTTGGAGGTATGAGAATACAACATCTAGCTTAAAAAGCTCCTTGTGCTTTTTATTCTAAAGTTGAAGAACCACTTGGTTACAGAAAGATCACTTATTCTCTATATTCTGTGACTAAGAGGTAGAGTTCTGCAAAAAGGATTTTGTAATTGCTTTAGAATCAATGTAGGTTTAACCTTTTTGTTTTGGACACAATTCTTGTACCTTGTTTTTTCCCCCCATATACCAGAAATAAAAGTACGTATGCTTTTTATTAAAATAATGATGCATATGTAGTTTTGAGAAAAGCGTGTTGAGAAAAGTGTGTTTTTTAGATGGAGTCTCACTCTGTCGCCTAGGCTGGAGTGCAGTGATGCTCTCACAGCCACCCCAGCGTTGACCTGCTCGCCTCCGGCGATCCTTCCGCTTCGGCCTTCCAAGTATCCAGAACTACAGGCGCGTGCTACCACGCCTGGCTAATTTTTTGATTTATTGTAGAAATGAGGTCTCACCAAGTTGCCCAGGCTGGTCTCCAAACCATGGCCTCAGGCATCCTCTCACCTCGACCTCCCAAAGTGCTGGCTTGAGCCACTGCGCCCGCTCTTAAAATATTTTTAAAAATAGAAACTTCCCTTTTGATTAAAATGACTTTCTCTTGTTGTTTTTGTTTGTTTGCTTTTGTTTTTGAGTTGGGGTCTTACTTTGTTACTCAGACTGGAGTGCAGTGGCACACTCACGATCACTGCAGCCTCAACCTCTGGACTCAGGCGATCTCTCGCCTCAGCTTCCTGAATAGCTAGGACTGCAGGCGCTTACCACCCTGCCTGGCTAATTTTTTTGATTTTTTTTGTAGAGACAATATCTCACTAAGTTGTGAAGGCTGATCTTTAACTCCTGGCCTCAACTAATCCCCCTACCTGGCCTCCCAAAGTGCTGGAATTATAGGAATGAACCTCTGTGCCTGGACTCTTCTGTTTTAATTATGAATAGTGTATAGTTTTTACAGCCAAATTTAGAACATTGCCTCATCAGCTGTAATGTTTTTGAAAAGTAAATATGAAGGACAATGATTGGTAAGTGAATTGTGTGATGTAGTCTGAAAGTCAGATAGCTGTAAATGGTGAGAAGCTGTCTCTGATATACGTGATACGGAAAGGACAGTTGCTTACCTGTCTGTCTTTGCATTTCCTCACTACATGGCTTTGTAACTTATCAGGGCCCTATGTATATATCTATCAATAAGTAGTTATTAACATCTGCTGTCTTCCCAGAAGTATATTTGGACATTTATATAAGTTAATAAATAAATAGATAAGATAAATACATAAAAATGCATGGGATAAATAAGTAAATAGATAAAATAAACAGATAAAAATGTACTAGGTTTCTCAGGGTTTGATTTGGGGGAGGCATATGTAAATGACAATTGAATGCCAAATTATTTGATAACTATAAGACTATAGTTGCTGTTCAGACACTGGAATGGTTTCCTGGCTTGAGCATTTAGAGATGATTAAACATTCTTGTAACACATTGGCCACCCATTTCTTTGAACTCTTCTCTTGTAGTGATCTTGTTTTCCAAGGACCTCTGTCAGGCTATGGATCTCAGATCCATTGATCCTACCAGTTTTTTCATGGCCCTTTATCTATTTTTTTTTTTTTTTTTTTTTTGAGTTGGAGTCTCACTCTGTCGCCTAGACTGGAATGCAGTGGCCGCTCCCGGCCCGCAGCCTCGACCTGCTGGGCTCCGGCGATCCTTCTGCCTCAGCCTTCCGAGTAGCCGGAATTACAGGCACGTGCTACCACGCCCGGCTAATTTTTTGATTTATTGTAGAGATGAGGTCTCGCCTGCCCAGGTGGGTCTCGAACCCATGGGCTCAGGCAATCCACTCACCTCAGCCTCCCAAAGGCGCGGGATTACAGGCTGAGCCACCGAGCCCAGCTCCTTTATCTCTTTTATGTTCACATTCCTTCTTTACCCAACTTAAATTCCATAGTCAATATACTAGCTTCTCTGTGTATGCATTCTCAACTCTCATACTTTTATCATCCTTATTTGGCAAAACTTACAACCCTGGTTGAATCTGACTTTTCTACTCTGCACCTGTATCCATACATCTGAATATAACTGGAAAACATATGCCTACACACACACACCCAGACCGACCCACACCCATGCTGACTTTAAAAACCCATGATTTTGAACCTCAAATGGGTCCTTAATCCTGCTAGGCAACCATATGTACCTAGTCCATTCACTCTATTACTCTCCCAAACAGCTGTTTGTTTGCACCATCCCCTTCCTTTTTAAACCCATAACACTCTCTTTTTCAACTGATGATCTTGTTTCTTTCTTCTCTAAGAAAATTGAAGCATGTACCTGTACATTCTGCCCTTACTCCTCTTACCATTAGATGTACTCTCTGTACTTCTGTCAAAACAAACTCTTCCCTTGTTTACTAGATATTATCCTCTCTCAACTACTCAAGGATATTGCTGCAAGAATCCCCCCTCCAATTTTACTGCGTCATCAATATTTTGTTTTCTATGGGTTCATTCATCAACATACAAACAGGCTGTTTTCCTACCTTAAAAATACTTCCAGGCCGGGCTCGGTGGCTCAGCCTGTAATCCTGCGCCTTTGGGAGGCTGAGGTGAGTGGATTGCCTGAGCCCGTGGGTTCGAGACCCGCCTGGGCAGCAAGACCTCATCTCTATAATAAATCAAAAAATCAGCCGGGCGTGGTAGCGTGCGCCTCTAGTTCTGGCTACTGGGATGGCTGAGGCGGAAGGATCGCCAGAGCCCAGCAGGTCGAGGCTGTGGTGGCCAGGAGCGGTCACTGCACTCCAGTCTGGGCGACAGAGTGAGACTCCAACTCAAAAAAAAAAAAAGCAAAACAAAACTTGACCCCACTTTTATTGCCAGCTGTTGTCTCATTTCTTTGTTCTCGTAGCAAAGCTTCTAGAAAGAGTTGTCTGTTTTCACCTGTTTTAAATTTCTTTCTTCTGATTATCTCTCTTCTATTTTTTGTTGAAATATAATTCACATACCATAAAATTCACCATTTAACATGTGTAATTCAGTGGATTTTAGCATATTTACAAAGTTGTGTATCCATCACCACCGTCTAATTCCAGAACATATTCATCATTCCAAAAGAAATTGTACCCCTTAGCTGCTACTCCCTGTTCTGTCTGCCCTTCACCCAGTTCCTGGCAACCATTAATCTATTTTCTGTCTGTATGGATTTGTCTTCTGGACATTTCATGTCCATGGACTCATACAATATGTGGTCTTTTGTGACTAGCTTCTTTCCCTTTGCACAATGTTTTATCCATGCTGTAATATGTATCTTCATTCCTTTTTATGGCTAATATTCCATTGTATAAATATGCTACATTTTGTTTATCCATTCATCAGTCAGTGGACATTTGGGTTATTTCTACATTTTTTTTTCTGAGTCAGGTTCTCACTCTGTTGCCCCGGTTGGAGTGCAGTTGCACAATCACAGCTCACTTCAGTCTCTAAATTCTGGGCTCAAGTGATCCTGCTGCCTCAGTCTTCTGAGACTCGTGGAGACTGCAGGCGTGTGCCACTGTGCCCGGCTAATTATTTTTATTTTTATTTGTTGAGATGAAGTCTTGCTATATTGTCTAGGCTCGTCTCAAACCCCTGGGTTCAAGCAGAACTCTCCCTCTACCTACCAGTTTGCTCAGATTACAGACATGAGCCACCACGCCTGGCCTGTTTCTACATATCGATTGTTAAGAAAAATGCTGCTGTGAGCATTCATATTCAAGTTTTTGTATGAATGTGTCTTTTCACTTATCTTGGGTACATACTTAGGAGTAGAATTGTTGGGTCATATAGTAACCCTATGTTTAACATTTTGAGGAACTGTCAAGTTGTTTTTTTAAAAATGCACCATTTTCAGTAGTGGGAAACTGCCAGGGAAGGGCGGGGCGCGATTGGCAGTAGTAGGAAACTGCCAAGGGAGAGGGGGGCACAACTCATCAACAAGGGTACCTGCATAATGAACATTTGTGTATCTAACCCTGAATTGTACCCCACATATTTAAAATGAAAAATTAAAAAAAAAAAAGCACAATTTTACATTCCTACCTGCAGTGTATGAAGGTTCCAGTTTCTTCGTTTTCTCTTTTAGGCCAACTTTAATCAGGCTTTCCCTCTATTTCTCAACTGAGAGTGCCCTTGACAGGTCATCAGTAATATCAAAGTACCTATATTCAACAGTCAGTTCTCAGTCCTCATTTTATTTGGCCTATAAACAGAATTTGACACAGTTGTTATTCATTCCTCCTTGATAACGCTTATTCATTTTTGGCTTCTAGGATACCACATGTTGTCCCCCAGTTCTCCATTTTATTGCTCAGTCTTTATCAATTGCCTTTGTTGTTTCCTCCTCTCCTACTTTTTAGCACTTTTTAAAATTGGAGTGCTGTTTGGGGGTCTTATCTAGACTTACATACATCTTTAAGTACTATCCTTACACTAGCTCTCATGTTGATATCTCTGCCTGAGATTTTTTTTTTCTCTTGTCCTCCAGAGCCATATTGCCAGCTGCCTACTCACCAGGATGTCTGATAGGCATATAAAATGGAACATATCTAAAACCAAACTTATTTTCTTCTTTCAGAATGTGCTTCACCCATAGGTCTCACATCTCTAATGAAGGCAAAGCCGTCCTCCAGTTGTTCAGGACAAAATCCATGGAGTTAATCTTCACTCCTTTTCTCACATCCCACATCTAGTGTGCTAGGAAGTCTAGTTTACCCTAACCTTAAAGTATATGCAGAGTTGTAACACTTCTTACCATCTCCACTGTTGCCATCATCCTGGCCTGATTATCATATCTCACCTGGATCATTGTAATAGATACCTGATTATATCCTCTGCCATACCATTGTCCTGTCAGTCTAGCTCACACAGTAGCCAGAATAATCCTTTAGAAATGTGTCAGATCATTTTCATTTTATGCTCAAAATCCTATATTGGTTCCCTATTTCATCTAACTCTAGTTACATCTCTGATATTATCTGTTAGTTTCCCTTTGTTCACTGAATTCACCTCCTTGTTACTCTTCAAACATGCCAGGCATGCTTTAAATTCAAGGCCTTTGTGATTGGTGTTGAAATGTTCTTCACCTCTTTCAGATTTCCTCCAAACTTACTATTTCCATTAAACTTACCTTAGTTATCTTTAATATGTAACTTGCTCCTCCCACATTCTGTATTCCTCTTATTCTTCTCTACTTTTAAATTTTGCATAGCACTTTACATTGGTTGACTAAATTATTGACTTATAATGCTTATGATTGCTATGATTTGAATGTGTCCCCCAAAAGCATATGTCAGAAACTTAATCACCAACACAACAATGCTGGGAGGTGGAACCTAATGGGCGGTGTTTACTTCGTGAGGGCTTTACCTCATGAATGGATTAATGCCAATTATAAAAGGACTGGAGGCTATGAGTTTGATCTCTTTCTCTGTGTTGCCCATGTGATGCTTTCTGCTGTGTTATGATGCAGCAAGAAGGCTTTCACCAGATATGGCTCCTCAATCTTGGACTTCACAGATTCCAGAACCGCGAATCAAATAAATTTCTTATAATTAATTATAATTATAAATATATTTAATTTATATGTATTATTTATATATATTATTTATAACTTATTATAAATTACCCAATCTGTGGTATTCTGTTATACCAGCATAAAGTGAACTAAGACAATGATATATTTCTTTCCCTCCCCAACACCCCCAAAGCTCCATGAGGACAGATGTATCTTAAGTATCACAGTAAATGGCACATAATAGCCAGTCAAGAAATATTTGTGGAATGAGGAAATAAATGGATGACATACGGCAGAGGTGGGGTCTGAGGTCAATCAAAATTGAAAAATTTGATAAGTAGAGTTTTGGGAAGAAAGGACAGCTTGGGGTTTCGTTTTTCCCACTCCTTTCTTCTCTGTGCCTTTAGCAGAATCTCTTTATCTTTCAAGACATGGACATTTGAATTAGAATCTGAGTTTGAATTTACTTCTTACTATGTATATGAGCAAGATTTTTGGCCATTCTTGAGTCTTTTTTAAAAGTCTTATTTAAAAAAAAACTCAAAGTATGCTTTGCATACAGTAAAATTCACTCCTTTTAGGTATACAATTCTATTAATTTTGACAGACTATTCAGTCACATAACTACCATCAAGATAGAGAATATTTCCATCATTGTAAAAAGTTATCTTGGGTCCCTTTGTTGTCACTTTCCTCCTTTCACTTCCTGCCCCTGGAAACCAGTGATATGATTTCTATCACAGTATTTTTGCTTTTTCTAGAATGTCATATATGAGGAGGGACTCCAAAAACCCTGGAATTTATTTATAAAAAATTGTTTATTCTTACATGTTTAAACTTCAGTTATCTTCAAAGTACTGTCTGCTTGATACAGTACACCTATCGAGATGCTTTTTTCACTGCTCCAAACGGTTTTTGAACTGTCAATTTTTTTTTGGATTAGGAAATATAGTTTATTTAAAAACTAAATTAGAGAGAGAGAGAGAGGAGATTCACCTCCCCAAGGTAGGGAAGGGGGCCAAAGCTAGGAAATATGGCCTGGCCATAGCTCCAAGAGCACATGGTCACATCATAGCTTAGCAAGGCAATGGCAGCAATGGCCTGGCAATGGCCTGACAATGACCTGAACTGTCAATTTTGATGCTAAAAGTGCTTCTGCTATTTTTTGTTGTTTTACCTTTTCCACATCAGGAAAAACATTTCCCTTTGAGGATCTTTTTTACTCAAGGAAACAAAAAAAGTTGCTTGAGGCGATATCAGATGAATAGGAAGGATGGGGCATGGTGTCATTCCACTTTTGGTCAAAAACTGGTGAACACTCTGTGCAGTGTGGTCAGGTATGTTGTTCTGGTGGAAGAACCAGTCTCCTGTGAGCCACAATCTAGGATGTTTCTTCTGCCAGTTGTCTCTCACAACAATGTTAGCTGGTACACTCATGCCGATGGGATCCTAGAACACTTAACCTAGCGGGGGAAGCCTGTACTACAAGAGGCCTGCCATCCAAAAGATCATTTCATTTTTTTGGGTTCCCCTCTTGTATGTGGAATCATTAAGTATATGACTCATTTTGAGTTGAACCTCTTGTATTTAGCCTAATGCTTTTGAGATTCATTGATGTCATTGCATGTACCAGGAGTTATATTTATTATTTTTGAGTCGGGGTCTTGCTCTGTAGCTGGAGTGCAGTGGCACGATCACAGCTTACTGGATCCTCAACCTCCCTGGACTCAGGTGATCCTCCCACCTTAATCTCCCGAGTAGCTGGAACTACAGGTACGTATCACCATGTCCGACTTATTTTTTTATTTTTAACTTTTTTTGTAGCGACGAGATCTCGCTATACCGCCAGGCTAGTCTTGAACGCCTGGGCTCAAACAGTTCTTCTGCCTCGGCCTCCCAAAGTGCTGGCATTACAGGGGCATGTCACTGTGTCTGATTGATTTCTTTTATTGCTTTGTAGTATTTGATGTATGGATTTACCATGGTTTATTCATTTATCAGTTGATGGATTTGGGGATTATTTCTAGTTTTTGGCTATTATGAGTGAAGTTGCTGTAAATATTTTCATTTTTCTTGGGTGTGGGATTTTTAGGCTGTATGGTAAGTGAATTTAATTTTATTAAAAACTGCCAAACTGCTTTTCAAAGTGGTTTTTTTTTCACATTTATCAAATAGGTATTAGGAATCTTAGTTGCAAGCAACAGAAACTGTCTCTGACAAAGAAACTTATTAATAGGATGTTGGATAGCTCACAGTATCTCTTGGAGAACTGGAAAGATGGGTTGAGAAGTTACACATAATCCAGGAACATGGTCCTAGAGTTTAAACTGGCAACACCATCAGAGGCTGTTAGATACTGTTGGTAGAACCACTGTCTCTGGAAACTGAATGAAGCTGCTATGTTTGCCTTTACTTGCCGGTGTGGATTATCTGAGAACCAGCTCTTTGAGTCATTAGCTTTTGAATCACCATCTGGAGGAAGGTTCTCATAAGGTGGAGGATTACCCCAAACATAGGAAAGGAGATTCAGATGTTGGGCTGCCAAAGGAACACATGTACCCCACGACCTCTAGAGGTAGTGATTAGATAAAATAATTTCCGTAGTATCTACAACTGATTGGGTGCTTCCTCCTTAGTAGAATATAAATACTACTTCTGTTTTCCTTTTTCCTATTTGTCTTTTGTAAGTAAAATTTTTATTGACGTATAATAAAACAAAGTACATAAATTATTAGAGTATACAGCTTGATGAATTTTCATGAAGTAAACTCATCTTTTTAACTAGTACTCACAGAAGAAGAAATAGAGCATTGCCAGTACTACAGAAATATCTCTTGTGCCCTCCTCCTAATGACTGTACACTCCCTGCATGTAACCTGTTTTTCCTGCCTGCTGCCAAACTTTGTTGAATTAAAGCTGTATTTGTATGGTTTCTTTCAGAATTTGTGAACTTCATTCATTTTCTTGCATGTAGCAGGAGTCTGTTGATTTTATATTGTTCTATTGTATGAATATAACACTGTTCTATTGAAAGACACATGGGCAATGTCCAGTTTTTGACTAATACAAGTAGATGCTACTGAGAACATTTTTGACCATGTCTTTTGGTTTACCTATATATATGTTTCTGTGGGTATGTAACATGGAATGAAATTACTGTACTATGTGTTCTGTTTATGTTCAGCTTTAGGAGAGACTGCTAAAACGTTTTCTTTCTTTCTTTTTTTTTTTTTTTTTTGAGTTAGAGTCTCACTCTGTCGCCCAGGCTGGAGTGCAGCGACACACTCACGGCCACTGCAGCCTTGACCTGCTGGGCTCAGTTGATCCTTCTGCCTCAGCCTTCCAAGTAGTTGGAACTACAGGTGCGTGCTATCACCCTCAGCCTCTCAAAGTGCTGGGATTACAGGCCTGAGCCACCACGCCCAGCCCCTAAAACGTTTTCTAAAATATTTTAAACACTTTCCAATCTTAGCAGCAGTAAATGTGAATTCCAGTTTTTGACATCTTTGTGCTTTTAGTAGGACTTTGAACCCCAGTATAAAACTTGTTTGAGTCTACCTCAGTTACATGTGTCACTCTTTTATTATTTTAACTAGAGATTTCATGTTTTATTTATCTTCCTAGTATTAAGTTCAGATGTATAGAACATATAGTAAATGCTCAGTGGAAGTTGCATGAGAAAATGAATAAAGAGCATGTCTGTGGCCTGGAGTAGTAATCTTGGGCATTTTTTGGAAGAGAGAACTCAGTGGTCTGACTGGAATTAGAAATGGGAACAATGGGTGATAGAGTTGAATTAAGTCCAGTGGAATCTGATTCTGTAGTTAATAGGCCTTTTAGTTTCTGAACTGGGGGAGACTTAATGAAAATTGTTTTGTTTTGTGAATAAGGAATTGTGTTTTTGTTTAAAGGTATGTCCAGCTCTTAGGAGACAGTTGTAAAAAAAGATCTGGACCCATAATTGGAGACAGATTAGACAAGGCATGGGTGGGTGTAAATTTTGTTAGCTTCATCTCTTAGTTTTAGTTTCTTCATAAAATGGGACTCACATTTATCTCATACAGATTAGAACTAATGTATACATATGAGTAGATTTTTTTTAGTCTCTGTATTTTATTCTGTGTCATTTCAAGATTCAAAATTTTGAAACGTATGTTGCAGAGTGTAATTTGTGAAAGAGAAGGCATTTAGCGTTTGCAAGTATAAATCTCTTTGGAATTTTAACTGACTCTATAGTAGCTTACCTATTCTACTTTGTTGTTGTTCTACTCTAGCACCTTTCTGCTTGTGTCAGAAATAAAAAATAAAACATTTATGAAGTGGCATGAAACTTCTTGACTCTGAAGGCTTAGCCCACAAAGAAATGTTGAACTACTCTTGATAATTTTTGTTAATTATAAAGCATATATAAATATAAATTAATATTAAGAATCAAGATTTTTAGTGGAAGAGAAATAAAAACCAAGAAATTAAAAAAAAACAAAACCCTTGTGATGTTAAATTGGGATTGGAATTATTCATATGAATCTATGGTTTTTAAAATAAGTATATTTACTTGCTATATTCACCAAAAGGACCTAGAAGCAGTAGCAGCCAGCAGAGATTAGCATACCTAGTGCCCATGTACTGGGTTTTCAAATACTATTTTCCACTAAAAGGAACCTTGGAGAAAGGACTGATTCCAGGTGGGGACAGAAAACTGAGTCTGGGACATCAAGTGCCAAAAAGCAGGAGACCTTTGAATGATTAGTGACACATGTCTGAAGGATGTAGAAACTCACTTATAAAGATTACTACATTTATAAAGGCCAAATTTGAGACTATTCACTTATAAAGGCCACTTTACTACTCACTTATAAAGGCCAAATTTGAGACAATTTGAACATTACAAAGAGTGGTTGTAATGGACATTGAGTTTAAAAACTCCATACCAACTGCGAGTCTATAGCGAGAAAGAAAAGGAGGGAGGGGAGGGGAGGGGAGGAAAGGAAAGAGAAAGAAAAGAGAGGAAATAAAGGGAAAGTGGAGCTCTTCTTTGAAGAAGATTGCCAGGTAATAAATGTAAAAGGAATTATTATTAGGATGTCACCTTTCTGCATACCCAAATATAATAATTTGGTTCAGGCAAGGATCATCAATGGATGCTAAAACTGTTAGGTTGTTGGAAAAAAGATACTCACATAGTCTCAAAGTATCATGTCACAGGCTACTTACTACTTACAAAAGGCAAAACAGTTTTGCAATATAGAGATCTGGCATTCACCATCTTAACCAAATGGTTAAACTTAAGATTGGCTGGGCACGATGGCCTATAATCCCAGCATTTTGGGAGGCTGAGGTGGGAGGATTGCTTGTGTCCAGGAGTTTGAGACCAGCTTGGGCAACATAGTGAGGCTTCATTTCTACAGAAAATAAAAATAAATTAGCCGGGCATGGTGGCATGCACCTGTAGTCCCAGATACATGGGAGGCTGAGGTGAAAGGATCCCCTGGCCGGGCAGTTGGCTCAAGCCTGTAATCCCAGCACTTTGGGAGGCTGAGGTGAGAGGATTGCCTGAACCCACGGTTTCGAGAACAGCCTGGACAACTTGGTGAGACCTCATCTCTACAATAAATAAAAAAAATTAGCCAGGTGTGGTATGCGCGTTTGTAGTTCCAGCTACTTGGAAAGCTGAGGCGGAAGGATCGCCGGAGCCCAGGGGTGGCTCCAGTCTGGGTGATGGAATGAGACTCCAACTCAAAAAAAAAAAAGAAAAAAGAAAGAAAGAAAGAAAGGATTCCCTGAACCAAGGAGGTCAAGATTTTGGTGAGCTGTGATTGTGCCACTGAACTCCAACCTGTACTACAGAGTGAGACGCTGTAAAAAAACAAAACAAGTCAGGCTCGGTGGCTCAGCCTGTAATCCCGTACCTTTGGGAGGCTGAGGTGAGTGAATTGCCTGAGCCCACGGGTTCGAGACCCGCCTGGGCAGTGAGACGTCATCTCTACAACAAATCAAAAAATTAGCCGGGCGTGGTAGCGCATGCCTGTAATTCCGGCTACTTGGAAGACTGAGGCGGAAGGATCGCCAGAGCCCAGCAGGTTGAGGCTGCGGTGGCTGGGAGCGGCCACTGCACTCCAGTCTGGGCGACAGAGTGAGACTCCAACTCAAAAAACAAAAACAAAAACAAAAACAAAACAAAACAAAAACCTTAATAGCAAAAAACTTACATCAGGTACCTCCTGACTTGATGCAATAAGAACTACCCAACATTATCTCTGGTTACATTATTGCCAGAAGTGAGGAAGCACTCAGAGAAATCAGAATGTGGAACATTCTATAAAACACCTGGCCTGGACTCTTAAGAAAGAACTGACGTGAAAAACAAAAGCAAAATAAGGATACTGTTCTAGATTAAAAGAGACTGAGTGACAAAAAAATGCAGTGTGTGTGAATCCTGGCTCCAATTTTTTTAAAAGGCTTATTAAAGAAACTTTGGGACTAAGTAGAAAAAATTAAATATGACCTGCATCCTGTTGAATTATTGTTAATTTTCTTGAATGTGATAAGGATATTGTGGTTACAAGAGGTCATGGCCTTTTTCTTAGGAGAGGGAGTGAATGTATTTGGGGCAGAGTGAGATGTCTGCAACTTTCAAATGGTTCCACAAGAAACATAATAAATGTAGCAAAATGTTAACTATTGATGAATCTAAGTAAAGGATATACAGGTGTTAATTGTAATGTTCTTTTAATTTTCCTGAGGATTGTAAGTTTTCAAAATAAAAGGTGTATTTTTAAAAGTTTATTGATAATAAAATATGAGAATCTGAAGGGTCTTAAGAGATCATCTAATTCAGCACTTCACTTTACAAATGGGGAAACTGAAGTCCAGGACTTATCTGAGAGCACTCAGATGGTTACCAAGAGAGCATAAAGAGCATGAATTGTTAACTATTCTCCCTGTTGCTGTCATCCATGAGGAACCTGAGTGGCAGTATGTGTGTGGTGGTGGGGGAGGGCGATGGCAAAGGATAGAGAGAAACTTTGGGAGGAAGGACTCTCTAGAGTCATGGTAGGAAGGGGGCACCCCCCCAATAGGAGCATGTTGTGGGTCGCAGCCACAGCTGAGACTCAAGGAGATTCTGACCTGAAACATAGGCAGGACTGAGAGACCCAAGTATACCCAGCTTCACCTGTTATTTTCCTCCTCCACTCTTTCTACTACCTTTAAAAAAAAAAAAGTTATCTCTGTTTTATTGTTACTTGATTGTTTTGCTTTTCCACCAAGAATTAACATGATATCATGGAAATAATATAAATTTTGGAACTAGACAGACCTGATTGGAAATTCTGGCCCTGTCTACTAGGTGTATAACTTGAAGTAACCTAACCCTGCTAAGTCTTGGTTTCTTCAACTTTGAAAGATTACTGCTCTCTACTTTGAATGAAAGTGACATTGTACTAGAATATTTTTTTAAAAGACCATGCTTTCCCATAAATTATTTTGGAAGTTATACAGTTCTTTCAGTTATTTTATTAGAAAATACAACCAATCATATATCTTTGACTTATTAGGAACTATTTTATTTTTGTTTTTTATAGAGATTGAGTCTCACTGTGTTTCCCAGGCTGGTCTCAAATTTCTGGGCTCAGGTGATCCTCCCACCTTTGCCTCTCAAAAAAAGTACTGGGATTATAGGTGTGAGCCACTGTTCCTGGGCTAGATTCTATTGTTAAAGTCTATTGTTAGGGATAAAGAGTGTATGTATAATAATAGTGATGATTTATATACATATATATATAAATTATTACTCTTTATCCTGGCAATGTCTGCATCTTAGAATACTTTCTTTTATCCTTTTCTCTGTTTATATTCTTTTTTTAGTTGTACACTTTATACATTTAATCTCTACAGATTTAAATACTGCCATTCACTGCATAATGTTTCCATCAGTGACAGACCAAATATATAACAATGTTCAGTGGTAGTCCCATGAGATCATAATACTGTATTTTTGCTGTACATTTTCTATTTAGATATGTTTTGATACATAAGTACTTATCATTGTGTTGCCTATAGTTGCCAATAGTGTTTAGTAGGGTAACATACTATACATATTTTTAGCCTAGGAGGTCTAGGCTATACTGTGTAATAGTGGAGGTGTGTAGCAGGCTATACTATTTTGTTTTGGGTAAGTCTACTTTATGATCACACACTGACAAAATCACCTAATGACATATTTCTCAGAACATATCTCTTTTGTTAAGAAATGCATGACTGTATTAAATATTTAATATCAACCTTAAAATAGTATTAGAACTATTAATATTCACTTAGATTTACCAATATACTTAGCACTTTTTCTGGTATTTTATCTGTGATATTTTTCTTTCTGTGTGAAGAACATCCTTTAGAATTTCTATTAGTGTAGGTCGACTGGTAGCACATTCTTTTCTGGTTTTGTTTTTCTGAAAATGCCTTTATTTGCATTCATTCCTGAAGGATATATTCATTGGGTATAGAATTATATATTGGCAGTTATTCTCTTTAAGCATATCGAAGCTACTCTTTCTCTGTTTTCTGGCTTCCATTACTAATATTGAGAGCTGTCAATCTGTTCCCCTTTGAAGGTAATCTATCTTTTTTCTCTGAATTAAATTTTGTAACAGCCCTGTGAGATGTAGGTTTTATTTTTGTTTGTATAGGTGAGAATTGAATCTCAGCATGTCTCACCACTGTCAGACAACTAGAAAATGATGAGTTAAAATCCAGGTCTGTCAGACATCAAAGCCTATACTTTCCTCACTTTGCCTGTTGTCTCTCACTAAGTTAAGTACACTCTGTGAGGTTCACACAATGGCAAAATCACCTAATGACACATTTCTTGGATCATTTCTCTTGTTAAATAAAAGTGCATTTTTATTTATTTAACAGTATTTATTGAGTTCCTCTTATGTATTTAACTGCGATGGACTAAAGTAGATACCAGATATTGGGACATAGTTCTCGCCCTCAATTTATAATTTGGACAAAAGCATTTAAGTTGCAGTATAAGACCATATGTAATTAAAAGCTAATAGTAATAACTTATGGTAATTGTTTAAAGAGTTCATGCATAGAGAAATTTACAGTTGGCTCAAACTGTCAGAGAATGCCCTGTGAAGAGGCAGAACTTGGTCTGAACCCTGGTGGAGTTTGTTGAGGGTTAAAATTGTAGAGGCTTTTTTGGTTGGGGAGGCAGTGAATCACATGAAGAAAAGCATGGGGGACTGAATAATAGATGGCAGTAAGGTTGCTTTGGCTCTAGCTGAAGTTTATAATTATTGTTGGAGATAAGAGTGTATAAGAGGGGACCCCAGAAAAATGAATTACTTTTTGGAGGGCACGCCCCTTATAGTACAGATTTCCCCCGCTAGTTAAGTGTTATAGGAATCCCAGTATCAGTGTACCAGCTAGTGTTGTTGAGAGAGGCTACATTTGGCTTCAGTGAATTTCTTTTCTTTTTTTTTTGTAGGAGTCTCACTCTGTTGCCCAGGCTGGAGTGCAGTGGCATGCTCATGGCCACCACAGCATCAGCCTGCTGGGCTCAAGGGATCCTTCTCCCTTAGGCTTCCAAGTAGCTGGAACTACAGGCATGTGCCACCACGCCCGACTAATTTTTTGATTTATTGTAGAGACAGGGTCTCACCAAGTTGCCCAGGCTAGTCTCGAACCTCTGGGCTCAGGCAATCCTCTCACCTCAGCCTCCCAAAGTGCTGGGATTATAGATGTGAGCCACCATGCCCAGCTTGGAGATTCTTTCAACGTTTGCCCATTTCATGATGAGTGATTAATAAACACACCTGCCCACATCTCACTGAATGTTCAGCAGTTTTTGACCAAAAATGGAATACCCCTGTTCCCCACCTTCCCTATTCACCCCATCTCATCCCAAATGACTTATTTTTTGTTTCCCTGGATGAAAAAAGTCCTCAAAGGGAAGCATTTTGCCGATGTGGAAGAGGTGAAACAAAAAACGGCAGAAGCACTAAAAAGGCATCAAAATTGACGAGTTCAAAAACTTTTGAGCTGTGGAAAAAGCGACTCAATAGTTGTATTGCATCAAAGGGAGAGTACTTTGAAAGTGACTGAAGTTTAAACAAGTAAGAATAAATACACAATTTTAAAAATAAAGACCATTTTTTGGGGTCCCCCTTCATATGAGGTATTGCTTCATTATGGAGAATCGTACATTCTTATTTTCTTTCAGGACACAGGAAGCCTTGTAGAATTGTGTGGGGGTGGGGTGATACATTGATTATTTAGAGGACAAGAGCTTGACTTGACTTAATATTCCAATCTGAAAAATTTTTTTTTTTTGAGTTGGGGTCTCACTCTGTTGCCCAGACTGGAGTGCAGTGGCATGTTCACGATGATCATGGCTCATAGCAGGCTCAACCTCCTGGTCTCAGGTGACCCTTTCACCTCAGCATCTTGAGTACATGCATGTGCACCACACCCAGCTAATTTTTAAGATATGTTTTTGTAGAGATGAGGTTGTGCTATGTTGCCCAGGCTGTTGCAACCTAAATTTCAGTTATGACTTTGTCACTTCTTCTTATACTGTGTGTAAATTAGTTAAATTTTAAGAGCCTCAGTTTCCTCATCTGTGAATTGGAGATAATAGTATTTATTTCATAGGATTGTTGTGAGAATTAAATGAAATAACATATGTAACACATTTAGGACAGTGAGCACTAAGTGCTAGGTATCATTTTATCGTTATAATTGTGATTGTTATTGAATGAGATTGTGTCTATCAGTATTCACTCCAATTCCTGGAACATTGTTAATCACAATTCCAGTCACTGGTAGACTGTATACAGGATAATTATTAGCCGAATTTTTTTTTTTTTTTTTTGAGTTGAAGTCTCACTCTGTCGCCCAGACTGGAGTGCAGAGGTCGCTCCCGGCCACCGCAGCCTCGACCTGCTGGGCTCCGGCGATCCTTCTGCCTCAGCCTTCCAAGTAGCTGGAGTTACAGGCACGCGCTATCACGCCTGGCTAATTTTTTGATTTATTGTAGAGATGAGGTCTTGCCAAGTTGCCCAGGCGGGTCTCGAACCCGCGGGCTCATGCAATCCACTCACCTCAGCCTCCCAAAAGCGCGGGATTACAGGCTGAGCCACCGATCCCGGCTATTAACCGAATTTTACTTTCAAACCTCTGCATGTAACATAGGAAATGTAAAACCTTTAATGTTGTATTTAATGTATAAATAAGCTATCTAATTTACTTACAGTAAATTAATTTCCTCATTGCATTGTTTTGTGATTATATATTATAAATCATTCCTAATCCACTTATCAGTTAATTTATTATACCAATAAAAATAATAGTGAAGACATTCTATAGAATATGTAGTAAAAAGAGAGAGAAGGAAGCTTAGTGTTAGTTAAATCTGTGGTAAAACAGTGTACCAGAGAAGGAAGCTATAAAGAACATAGGAAAAATGAAGGAATTGTACTGGTGGCTGAATTTATAAACGTTGTCTATGGGCATTGTTTAATTTGGTTTCTTCAGGAAACTTTTTGCAACCCGAGGATGCTAACTATAAGCTTCCACTATAAGTGTAAAAAGTAAAAAACTGCCATCTCTCTTAAAATTTTATTCCAAGGGAAGTTGTGTAAAGCTGTTGAAGCATGAGAACTAACAGGCTAGAAATGCATTTAAATGAATGCTCATTAATCTTTAAGAAGTTGAAAAGCAAATATGTGGTAAAAAGTGTGGATTTGCGATATTAAAATGCCAGGTTCTTCAAATATTGTCTGTGAAGGACAATGGGAAATAATCTAAGAATGGACATTACTTACATATTTCTTTTAGGTTAGACTAGTTCAGCATTAGATTAATGCCTTTAGTGAGAATAACCTAACAAGTAGATAATTATAGTTTTAAGTGAAATTTAACCTTACCTGGTGACTGTTTATTAAAAATCATTTAGATTTTCATTGATTAGAATGATTTCACTAGAGAATATGCCTTACAATGAACATGCTTCAATTCCAGAGGAACTAAACACATGACATTATTTCCTAGATTGTGTTTCAGATCTTCTGTGGTCTCAAGTGTCAGTGATTTTTGTGTCTTTTTAAATTTGGCAACTTCAAAAACAAAAAAGGAATTCCTTTAAATGATGTCTCATTGTTTTACCTATTTTCCGTATTCTTTGTTTCTCCCTTTTTTTAATTTTAAAGATGTGGGTACAATTCAAGGTTAGATATACAAATGTTCATTATGCAGGTACCCTTGTTGATGAGTCTTTGTGTTTCTTATAAATTGGCAAGGGAGTATCTTTGCATGTGGTTTGTTATTCTTGGAATAATATGCTTTTTTTTCCTTTCTGGTATGTTATCCTAACCTTGAACCATTCTATTAGCAGATGGTCAAATTATCCTTCTAGCCCATCATTTTCAATAACTTTGATTTGAAAAAGCTCAACTTAAAACAGTGACTTAATTTTTACATGACAATATCATTTAGGATTGTATAACTTACTTAGTATGACCATTTTGATTATTATTATTATTTTTTTTAAGATTCGGAGTCTCACTCCTTCGCCCAGGCTGGAGTACAGTGGCACGCACACTCACGGCTACCCCAGTGTTGACCTGCTGGGCTCCAGTGATCTTTCTGCCTCAGCCTTCCAAGTAGCCGGAACTACAGACGTGTGCTACCACGCCCGGCTATTTTTTAAAATTTTATTGTAGAGACGAGGTCTCGCCAAGTTGCCTGGGCTGGTCTCGAACCCGTGGGCTCAGGCAATTCACTCGCCTCAGCCTCCCAAAGTGCTGGGATTACAGGCTGAGCCACCGAACCTGGCCAACCATTTTGATTCTTATATCTTCTTTTATCTTTTAGGTAGAGTTTAGATTTATATATAATGCTAAATGAAAAGCCTAACCTTACATTTTAAGTTATTGTATGATCATCTCTTCCTGACACCTTAACTCAATTTTTAGTTGATTTATAACACCTATGAAACAGATAAGTTAAGGTATCTTTTACTTGAGGACACTTAGAGAACCATAGGTTTTGGCACCTAACAGACTTGGACTCAAATTGTAGATTTGCTCTGGTGTGCCCTTGGACAAGTTACTTAACTGTCTGAGTTTTAGTTTCTAAACCTTAAAATGGAGAGTGATCATATATTTACCTTGTAGGATTAATGTAAATATTACATTAGATGGATAGTGTAAAGTTTTTTTTAATACTTTGTGTTACATAGGAGATAAGAAAAAAAACCCCAAGTCTCACTTGTCACTGTAATCATTTTACAAGATCTCGTAATTTTGTATGATATGGTAGCAGTATCTCGCTGTTCATATGAGTAGTTTCCTTACGTGAATTATCTGACAATAAGGCACCTTAGAATGAATTGCAGTTAGCAACTCAGTTGAAGTAGTACACTCTTACAAGTTATAAGCCTAGATTTGCTTCTCAGACTAAAGTGTAGTCAGCACAGCAACTGTGGTCATAGCACATATTTCCATAGAGCCTGATAGACATCTCTATGGCAGGACTGTCTGTTATAAGTTATGAATCTAGCTGTGCTACAACTCTAGAGAATGATGAGGAGTTGCACATATACCCATTCAGAAGTATCAGGAGTCATAATTGGGTCTTCAATCATTTAGTCATTTGTTTATTCACTTGACAAATATTTGAGAGCCTACAATCCAGGCATTGTGATACATTCTAGGAATATAGCAGAGAATAAAACACAATAGCTGCCCTCAAGAAATATGTAGTTTCAGAGCTGGTAAGTGGTAAAACATAAGGCAAAATTAGTGTAGTGGGAGATATGGGAGAACTACTTAATTCAGTCTAAGCTAGGCAAAGGATTGGGAAGGGGGTAGAGGGTACAGGTCAAGATTAGGGATGCTTCCTTGGGGAGAAAGCACTGTCTAAGCTCAGTGTATGGTGAGGGTGGAGGATTTAAGAAATTAAAGATGATATTTTGAAAAATTTCATTCCAAAGGTTGAACACCTTTTTGAGTAGGTTACTGAGTAAGCATGGTTGCGTCTAATTTTAAGGAGAAGAGAGGGAAATCAGATTTCTGAAAACCTTTCTTCTGTAACTGTTATTAGGGATTAGGAGTAGACCTAACTTTGTGCTTTGGAAAGGATAAGTCTGGAATCTCACTTGGAAGCTGAGGGCCTTCTTGCTTGTAGAGTTTTAGAATGTTGCTATTACTTTATTTAATTTTTATAATTTGTTGATTGAATAGTAAATGAGATTGGCATGGTTCTGGTCCCTACCCCAACTCCATCCTTAAGAATTAAGAGCTGAAAGGCTGTAATGGTTGGGTGAGCTTTGTAGTTAGTGCTAAGAAAATGGGCTTCAGAATCAGGTAGTTGACTTAGTAACAAAGGTTATTAAACATAAACATGAATTTATATCTTGGCTCTGTCACTCAATAACCCTATGGTTTTGGGCAAATTGCTAATCTCTCTGTTGAGCACTTTAAAGACATTTATGTTTAATTTAGTTTTTAAAACAACTCTTGTTGAAATAGATGGTTCCACAGAACCAAAGATTCAGAGAAGTTACATGCTTGCTCAAGGCTACTTCCCAGAAATGATGAAATCACTATTCAGACCAAGGTCTCTGATTATCAGTGGTGGGGCAAGGAACAGAGGTTAAAATGTAGACACCAGAAACTGTATGACAAGTAATATATGTACCCAGAAACTAAAGTAAGAAAATGTTTTTTTTTTTTGAGTTGGAGTCTCACTCTGTCATCTAGACTGGAGTGCAGTGGCACGCTCATGGCCACCCCAGTGTCGACCTGCTGGGCTGTGGTGATCCTTCTGCCTCAGCCTTCCAAGTAGTCGGAACTATAGATGCACGCTATTATGCCCAGCTAATTTTTTATTTATTGTAGAGATGAGGTCTCGCCAAGTTGCCTGGGCTGATCTTGAACCTGTGGGCTCAGGCAGTCCACTCTCTTTGGCCTCCTAAAGTGCTAGGATTACAGGCTGAGCCACTGAGCCTGGCCAAATTTTGTTTTTTAAAAATCAGCCAAGATTTTATACATATATACATACATACATATTTACACAAGATTCGTAGATTTTCATATTTGTTCTTTCATGCTTGTGTGACTATACTATAGGTGGGTACAAGTATCAACAGAGAGGAAATAAAACAGTGCTTTGAGAATTTAGATGAGGGAGTATTAATATTACACTCAGGATGAGATGAGGGAAGACTCCCTGGAGAAGTGGCATTAGACCTTGCTTTCAAGAGCCATTTGTGTACTTTTTGCAGAAGCTTTATAGCATAATGAGTCATGAAGAGTCCTAGCTCTGTAGATAGATGGCCTGGTTCTAATCCTGGCTCTGCCACTGACTAGCTGCTTGATCTTAGATAAATTACTTAATTCCTCTGAACGATTGTTTCATGTGAACAATTGATATAATTGTATCTTCTGCAGAGAGTTTTGAGGATTAAATGAAAAACATGTAAAATACTTTTTCCAAGTGCCTGGTCATTATTACTGTTAGGGATTGGTAGGGAAGCCTATTCAGGCTGAGAGAATTTGTTTATTCTGGTCTCCTGTTTTAATGTAAGACTATCAAGTTTTGGTAAATGAACCTGGTGGTTGTACTTTTCCACTTATCAGTTACACACTGAATAATTGAGATTTAGTCAGGATTCTTAAATTGCAGAATGTGTTGCACATTAAGAAATCACCTCACAAGCTCATGGTGTTGTATTGCTCTACCTTGAGTTCAGTACATTGGTTAGGTTGGAAGTATAATTTTCTCTGTTTTATATATATAAGACTTTGTACTTTTCCAACTACTTCCATTACTGTTGGTCAGTGGGTCCTCACAGTAGCCTTGGGACGCACTTAGGGCAGAAGATATTATTATTATTATTATTTATTATAAAGATGTGGGGTACAATTCAGGGTTAGGTATACAAACATTGATTATGCAGGTACCCTTGTTGATGAGGTATGCTCCTTCCTCCTCTAGCAGTTTCCTTCAACTGCCAATCCCCCCACTCCCCTGACAGTTTCCCATTACTGCCAAATGCTTTCTTATAGTATTATAATTGTTCAAGGTTCACTTATGTGTGAGAACATATGAGAGGATATTTTTTTTTTTTTGAGTTGGAGTCTCACTCTTGCCCAGGCTGGAGCACAGTGGCCGTTCCCAGCCACCATAGCCTCGACCTGCTGGGCTCCGGTGATCCTTCCGCCTCAGCCTTCCAAGTAGCTGGAACTACAGGTGCGCTACCACACCCGGCTAATTTTTTGATTTATTGTAGAAATGAGGTCTCGCCAAGTTGCCCAGGTGAGTCTCGAACCCCGCGGGCTCAGGCAGTCCACTCACCTCGACCTCCCAAAGCGCGGGATTACAGGCTGAGCCACCGAGCCCGGCTGAGGAGATATTTTTTAGGAAGCAGAATTCGCAAAACCCAGGGAATGACCGTTATTGCTCTGAATGGTCATCCCAACACTGTGACCCTGGTCTCCTGACTTAGCTGTTTTTTTGAGTCAGGGTCTCACTTTGTTGCCTAGGCTGAAGTGCAGCGGCATAATCTTGATAATCATGGCTCATGGCAGCCTCATCCTTCTGGGGTCAGGCGACCCTTCTGACTCAGCATCCTGAGTAGCTGGGAATACAGGCGTGTGCCACCGCATCTGGCTGATGTTTTTGTAGATGAGATTCGCTGTGTTGCCCAGGCTGGTCTTTAACTCCTGGGTTCAAGCCATCCTCTCACCTTGGCTTCCCAAAGTGCAGGAATTACAGATGTAAGCCACTGTGCCTGACCTATTTTTTTTCTTTAATTTTCTGTGACTAGAAGTCCAGTCATCAGACTTGAATTTGAGCTTAATTTCTGCCACTTATTAGTTGTATGCTTTTACAGTAATTTTGAAATTTATGAGTCTGTCTTTCCAGCTGTTAAATGTTGAGATGAATCATGCATAATTGTCTATGATGTTGAATTTACTTAACACTTTATAAGAATTGCTTTGTATAATGTTGTATGGTCATGTACATTTGAAACTCAACTTTATTCACTAATTAGTGTCTTGACTGGTAGGAAATGTTCCTATTTCTAGAATGTCTTTAATTTTCTTATCCTGCTTATTTGGGTATGATATTCTTGATAGTGGTGTGAAGAATCTGTCTTGGAAATGCCAAGGAGATCTGAGAGTGTTTGACAGGTGAATAATAACAGCCAAATACTGAATCCATTTTTCACATTATTACTTGTGTTGCTTGTTCTTTTCCCTTTCTTTCACTTCCTTTTCTCTCTTTCTTTTTTTTCTGGTGTGAGTGGGAGGTGGTAGTACTCAGTATTACCCAGATAGTTGGACAGTTTAGAGCCTTGGAGCTAATAATTACATCATTTTAGAAATTTAAAACTTGTTTTCTAATGGAAATGCAGATCAGGGACCCTTTTTACATTTATAAATCATGTTTCATGAGTACTTATCAATTATTAATATATACTCTTTTCTTCATGAACCTCTGCCAGAGGTAGGAGAATATATAAAGTTTTATAAGTACCATATTAATTGAAAATACAAAAGGTGGTAATTGAAACTCATTAGAACAAGTTCTTTTTATGGTCTTATTTTCTCCTGAATTGTTAAATGTATGCATATGCATTTATTTACTAAGTGGCTGAGTTAGTTATGAAAACCCTAATTTTAAGTTTTCTAATAACAGAGAAAAAACCTGCATTAGGGAGAAGTTTTGTATTAGACTTGTTTTTTTGTCTCAACAAAAGGTTTGAAGAAAAAAGCTAAAGTTGACTTGAAAGTGTCATTCATAAATGAGAAGATTCTTTTGTAATTGGTGTCTGTATTTTAGGGGTTAGCTAAGAAACAAGTGGTTTTTTAAAAAAATTTTAAATTTTTTAAAGCAAGGCTATTTTCTATAGATTATGGAAGTTTGTTTCCTTTCTGATATGTAGCAACCTAAGATTGCTTATTAAATTGCAGTTTTATTAGTACTTTTATATTGGATATGTCTTGAGTCAAATTATAGTCTGTGAATTATACTCAGACATAAGAACTTGGGAGGATAATATATTTATCAACAAGTCAATATTTTAAAGTTATTCATATAACAACTCTTTATAGTTGAGTTTGATCTAAATAAAAAAATTATACCCAAGTCAAGAAGACTGAAACTTAATATAGTAAAAATTTAAGTAGGCTAAGAAGCTTTTTGAAAAATTGGACATAATGTACACAGGATTGAGTGGTGGATTAACCATAATCTTTGTTTATGACATCATCTCATTGGCTGATATGTAGCCTGTCATTCATTCATTCATTTATTTGAGTCAAGGTCTCACCATGTTGCCCAGCCTGGAGTGCAGTGGCATGATTAAGATGATCATGGCTTATGGCATGATGATCTGGGCTCAGGCAATCCTTCTGCCTCAGCATCCTGGTAGCTGGGACTACAGATGCATGCCGCCATACCCATTTTTTGATTTTTGTCTTTTGTAGAGACGAGGTTTTGCTGTGTTGCCCAGGCTGGTCTTGAATTCCTGGATTGAAGTGATCCTCCTGTCTTAGCCTCCCAAAGTTCTGGGATTACAGACATACCCGGCCACTGTTTTTTATTTTAAAGAACTTAATAAGCACCTGTTTAAGCACCATTGGAAAAAAAGATAGGTATATATGACTTCCTAGGTTCCCCCAGCCATCCATCTTTATATCTTCTCCCTACCCCCCCACAGAATTCAAGCCTGAATTCTATATTCATCATTCTTGCTTTCTGTTTTTTATATATTTTATCATGTCTTTATGAATTCTTGGAAAGAATACTTTTTAATTTTGGTTTATTTTTACAAAACAGATGTTATTCAATCATTTGGGACTTAGTATTTTTATTTAATAATATATTGCTAAGATTTATTCATGTTGTTGAATGTCACTGTACTTCATTCACTTTGCTGAGTAACCCATTATGTTAATGTACATAGTTGATTCATTCATCTGTGAAATGGGTATTTGCATGTTTTCCAGGTTTTTGCCATTGTGAACAGTCTTGCTATGAACATTCTAATATGTTTCTTTTTGAACATGTGTGAATTTCTCTTCATATATACCTGGAAATAAAATCCCTGCATAAAAGAGTATGGGATTGATTATTCAATTTGTGGAAATAAGACTGAACATTTTTTCCCCCACCATTAGTGAGTCCACATTCCTTTCAACTCCTAGCGTTTTCAGACTTAAATTTTTTTGGACCTTGAGTGACTATGGTATTTCATTTCCTTGATCACTTTTGATTACTAACATTTCTTCCATTTTTATTGGTTTTGTGTTTTTTCTTCTGTGAAATGTTTATGTCTTTTTTGTTTGTTTACGTATCAATTGTGCTTTTCTTTTGGAATTTAAGATTTCTTTTTATATTCTTGATACTGATTTTTTGCTGGATATATGTATTCCAAAAATCTTTCCAGTTGGTAACTTGTCTTTTTGCTTTGTGTAGGGTGTTTTTTGATGACTCAAACATCTTGATTTTAATACATTCAAATTATTCCATAGTCACACTTTTGTGTCTTTAAGAAATAATTGACTTTTTTTTTCTTATTTTACATGCCAATATCTGTTAACACTGTAGTTGACATTTATTTAAAGGCTTTGAGATTGCAGTGGTAGAATAGCTGAAAAAGAAGAGGATAGTTTAAGAAAATGAAAGAACAAGAAGCATTTCCGAATATACCAATTTATACTATTAGAAATTGCTCATCCCCAACCCCTCAGTAACAAATAAGACTCTGTTAAAACCTGGATTCACATTTGTGTTTTGAATATGAGTACCTGAATAGTGTTCACTGGTCTTTTACCACAAGTCTTCTGTAAACTCTCATCAGCTTATGTTTCTTTTTTTTTTAAAGCAGGATTTATTAAGAGGACAGAAAATTTCCACGGTGGAAAGGAACCCAAGGGGGTTGCCAGCTTATATGTTTCTTAAATGATTTACCCTTTCTCTGAAACGTATTATATATTTAATTTTTTTTTTGCTGTAATGACTGTTGGGGAAAAAATGAGTATGATGTTTGCAATTTGTCTAGACAGATTTTTAAAGGATGCTATATGAATATAATTTTATATCATAAATTATTTTTATTGTTGAACTTGGAAATATTAAGGATAAAAACATATTATTATCTTAACCTAAAGACATGTATACTAAAGCATTCTATAATAAAACATTTTTAAAAATGCATTTTTCCATACCCTGATTTTAACTTTTAAAAATGTGCTTCATTTAAATGCTATTTTGCTATTCTTTCAGCTTATCAATAGCATTTGTATAGTAGATACCCATATCTCCTGCCACTTCTTCCTCCCCCCCCCCACTTCTTTATATGTATTCTATTCTCTAGCAGATTTGAAATCCAGAAGCCTTCCTCAGCACACATGCATACACATAGACACATACGTACACCCTATGCTCTTTTATGGCCATCTTTTACATGTTGTTTCTGCTGTTGGAAAAGTGTACAAGAACTTCTTGTGCTTTACTAGTGAGTATTATTATTGCCATCACAAAAATAACTTATATTTGTGTAGTGCTTTATTGAGTGCTTTTACATGTATTTTTTCATTTAATCCTTATCTCAAATCTATGCAATTGACTGGGTAGCTTATAGTTCCACTATAGGCTGTGTTAGTACTGAGGAAGATATAAAGTCAAGCATTTTCTTGGTATATGCAGGTGCTTAGTAAGTATTTGTTGGATAGTTTCATGAATGAATGACTAATTATTCTCACCCTAATGTTCTTTGGATTACAACATGATATCATATTTAACTGTACTTCAGCTGAGGTTGAAATATAGTAGAAACTAGAATGTTTATTTCATTTATTTATTTATTTACTTTTGAGTCAGCATCTCACTCTGTCACTCAGGCTAGAGTGCAGTGGCACAATCATGCCTCACTGCAGCTTCAACCTTCTGGGCTCAGGAGATCCTTCTCCCTCAGCCTCCTGAGTAGCTGGGACTACAGACTCATGCCATCATGTCCAGCTAATTTTTATTTTTTTTTTAAGTTTTTTGTAAAGATGAGATCTTGCTATATTGCCCAGGCTGGTCTTGAACTCCTGGGCTCAAGCAGTCCTCTCACCTCAGCCTCTCAAAATGCTGGAATTATAGGCGTGAGCCACTGTGTCTGGTCTAGAATGTCTAGAATGCTTATTGACTAAGATTTCAATTTCTGGGCGTGATAGGGTAACTGATGGTAGCCTTCTTGCCATAAGCAACTATAAAATTATATAAAATATATGAGGTAACTTTTTTAGGCGTTGGGGCAACAGGCAGCACAAGACTGCAATCTTGAAATTCATGAAGTGAGCTCAATGATTACCCCTACTCCTTACTTGAGGACAATTTACTGAGCCGAAGTCCAAGCAGAGTATGGTCATCTAACCATGCTGAGGCAGAGGTTGGAGTTTGAAACAGCTGAGATGGCTAAAATCCTCAGAGAAGGGCACCAGAGAAGAGGAAGCTATACACAAGAGGTTCCCAAATGTTTGTGTGTGAGTCTCTTGTGAATTCTTGGCAGAGAGCTGGGCTGTCCATGAGACTGGAGGGTTTATCAGATGCGTGCCACAGGTTTGGAAGTGGAACAGAGATAGTAGAGATTTATGGAGGATGTTGAAGCTTTGGCCCTGCCACAGTTGAGAGATCTCATGCACATCCTCTAGATGAGACACTAGAAAGACCATGTGGCAAAACAGAGTTCAGAAAAACTATGTCAATAATATTGTATTAAATCACAGTCATGCCTATTCATTTATATGTTGTCTATGGCTGCTTTTATGCTACAATGGAGAAGTTCAGTAGCTGTCATGGAGACTGTATCGCCCACAAGGCTATAATATTTACTGTCTTACCCATTTAAAAAAAATTTCTTGACTCCTGCCATAGAGTAAGGCCTACTCTGTGATCTCCGTGACAACTAACTGTCCCCTAACTGAGATCTGTAACCATATCTTGACAAAATCTGCAGGGGAAACAGAACTTGAAGACTGAGTTCTACCAGGTTACAAGGACTTGGGAAACATGGTGGGCTTTCCATAGATCTGTCCTTACAAAAGTATTATGGGATGTTTTTGAGCAGTATTATCTCTTGTTGTACTTTGGGACCTTCATAACAGTGACAGTGCCTTTAGCCTGAGCTCTCTGATACTTTGAATGTCTTTGTTTACTCTGCGTGATAATTCTGTGTTGGAATGTGTCTCATTACACTTAAAAAACAGCCAAAAAACCAAACAATTTACAATCTCTTTGATGGAGAGCTTTTTTTTTATATCTTCTACCCAGTATCAATATTTAGTTTGCACTTAATAGTTATTTTACTAATCTCTAAAGGATAGTGCCAAAACTAAAGGAGTTTCTTGCTTAAGAGAATGACCAAAGTTTCTTTTGTTTCAGAATATTTTACATATAGACATAATTTTTAACATTTTGAAATTATAAATTGTTCAAAGCATATAGGCAAGGTAGAAGACAATAAATAATTGTATTCTTACCACATGTCCAGATGTTTCCATATCCAAATGTTTTGCTAAACTTGCTTCAGATTTCTTTCCTTAAGAGATAGTAGCTCAGATATATGCCGTGTGTGTCTCTCTCCCTGGTCCTGTTCTATTCTTTTTTCCAAGGGGTAGCCTCTTGAATTTTTTGTTTGTTATTACCTTGAATGTTTTTTATACTAAGTAAAGTGTGTATATATGTATATCTCCATAAGTTATATGTAAACATTATTTTTGTTTTTTCAAGCTTATATAAAAGGCATATTTGAACATACTGTTCTGCAATTAGCCTTTTCTCCCAACATTGTTTTTGAGTTTAGACATGATTAAATGAATCACTGTCATTCATAAACTGTTTAGTGTATATCTTCTTTCTCTTATTGATGGATATTTGCATTTCCAATATTTTGTGATTATAAACAGTGCTGCAATCAGCATTAGTGTTATCTGTCTTATTGGGTTTCTGTGTTGGAGTTGCTCTAGATGCTGTAACCAGAAACAGTATCCTTGTTTGTAGGGCATCCACTTCTTTGACTTTACTAGTCAGTTGTTACTAAGTTGCTACCCAAAGTGCTTTTTATCCTTTTACAGTTTCACCTGCTTTAGTTTTATGTAGTTAGACATAATGGACTTTCTAAAGCAGAAATGCTGTGCCTGAAGAAAATATGACATATGAAAATCTTATTTTACTACAGACACATTGAAAGTTGGTTGTTTAGATTCTTAATAAGTTTGTTCTTGTTTAAAAACCTTCTAATAGAGCCGGGCTCACACTTGTAATCCTAGCACTTTGGAAGGCGGAGGTGAGAGGATTACCTGATTCCGGGAGTTCGAGACTAGCCTGGGCAACATGGTGAGACCTCATATCTACAATAAATTAAAAAATTAGCCAGGTGTGGTGGTGTGCACCTGTGATTCCAACTATTTGGAAGGCTGAGGCAGAAGGATTGCACTTAATAGTTATTTTACTAATTTACTAATGTCCAGCAGGTCAAGGCTGTGGTGGCTATGAGCATATTATTGCACTCCAGCCTAGGTGAAAGAGTAAGACTCCGACTTAAAAAAAAATCTTCTAATGGAATGTTCAAACATATGTAAGTAGAGAGAACCCCAGTGAACCTTAAATAAACTCCCTATCATCCATTTTCAATACTTGCCAACATTTGACCAATATTATTTCACTCCTGTACCTCCTCAACTAGATTTTTTTATCCCATATTTTAATATAAGTTCATTTGTAAATACTTTATTATGTATCTCTGAAAGGTATGAACCTCCTGTCCCAAAATGAAACCTATATGATATATTCCAAAAGAAATTCCAAAATGCTGTCAGTTATTCAGTATCCAGATTTCCCCAGTTGTCTTTTTAGTTTTATTTATGGTATTAAAGATATAATTACATTGTAAAAGCATGCTTTTAAGGAATAACCTTAATTGATCTCATATGAAATGTACTTGTAAATTTCTCATTTATAATAGATTCATATTTAAACAGACTTAAAAAAGTAATCTAGGTGTATTCTAGCTCTTTTTTTTTATAAATGAAAAAACTGATGGGCTTTCTTTATAAATGAAAGAACAGAGAGGCTGGGGTTTGTTCAAAATTGGCCAGCTCTTCTGACCCCAAATCCATTGCTCTTACCCTGTTACATTGTTTGGCCTATCTCATATTCTTCTTTTGTCTGTTACCTCAGAGTTATTTTTCCAGTGACTTTTTATAAATATCAGTAGTACTGATCTTGTGATTTACGTCAGGGTTTATTTTAAAAGGAGTTTGTGAAAGGGTTGAATTATGATATCAACACTTGAGCCCAAGATATTGAACTGTTCTGAAAAGCTACTTGTCTTTTCTGACCTAGATACACAGTTTGCAACTGTGGCAGAGAATGCCAGAAAGAGAAGAAAGTGTTGGCAAGAGTCTGGAAATTAAATTACTTTATTACTGAAGAATCTAACATATTTATTAATTTTTAGCACTTTTATATAACATAAGAAAAATTTCCTGTATTGATGTAATACTTGGCGAATCTTTGCATTTTTTGTAGGCAAAACCTATTTTGCCAAGGTGAAAACAAAATCACTTTTATTTGTTTCAAAATTGGTGATTTTTAACGTAACTGCTTGTTGATAACTAGATTGAAGGTTCTGGGTTCATTTTGCAAACTTGCCTCGTTAAAATAAATCATCTTTTTCATTCTGTACAGATTTTTTTTTGTCATGCTCTGCTCTGTAGAATGGCAATGGAAGGTCTGTGAGAATGAAAGACACTGAAGATTGTTTACCAAGGTATTGGTTTACTTGTCAGTGTTAAGTGTGCTGCAATGAGCACAGGAGGACAGAGAATATTTGAATTCTTTTTTTTTTTTTTTTGAGTTGGAGTCTCACTCTGTCACCCAGACTGGAGTGCAGTGGCCGCTCCCGGCCACCGCAGCCTTGACCTGCTGGGTTCCGGCGATCCTCCCGCCTCAGCCTTCTAAGTAGCTGGAACTACAGGCGTGCGCTACCACGCCCGGCTAATTTTTGACTTATTGTAGAGATGAGGTCTTACCTAGTTGCCCAGGAGGGTCTTGAACCCGCGAGCTCAGGCAATCCACTCACCTCAGCCTCCCAAAGTGCTGGGATTACAGGCTGAGCCACCGAGCCTGACTGAATTCTTAACTATTTCTTGGCACATTATCCCTTTTTCTTTTTGGTCAGAATTGCCACAAGATCTGTAAATTTTAAAGATAGTTTGATGAGATCTATCATAGCCTTTTAGTTAGAAGAAGATAAATAGCTACTGAGGCATGTACAACTCAGATACTATTTCATGTTTGATCATGGTTTAAAGGAATAGATGCCAAGTTGAGCTTTTAAAGATCACTGTGCAAAATCAAATATACGACTTCTCTTTGATTTGCTTGTGGAGACAGTGACATGATTTGGAAAAGATATTGGAGATCCTAATTCTAGGGGTGGCTCTGCCAGTATCTGACTGTGTGATCATAGACAAGTCATTTAACATCTTTGTATATTTGTGCTTTCACATTTTTCTTTTTATTTTTTGAGTTGGAGTCTCACTCTGTTGCCCAGGCTAGAGTGCAGTGGTGCATTCACGACTACTGCATCCTTGACCTGCTGGACGCAGGCAATTCTCCTGCCTCAGCCTTCCAGGTATCTGGCACTACAGGCGTGTGCCACCATACTTGGCAAATTGTTTTATTTATTGTAGAGATGAGGTCTTGTCTTGTTGTCCAGGTTGGTCTCGGACTCCTGAGCTTAGGCAGTCCTCTTGCCTCGGCTTTTCAAAGTGCTGGGATAAGAGCCGGGCTCAGTGGCTCAGCCTGTAATCCCGTGCTTTGGAAGGCTGAGGTGAGTGGATTGCCTG
>NW_007233017.1:68923-117972 GCF_000164805.1 Carlito syrichta
CCTCAGTCCAATCTGGGTGACAGTGAGACTCCAACTCAAAAAAAAAAAAATGCTGGGATTACAGGTCTGAGCTACTGTACCTGGATGCTTTCACATTTTAAAAGATTACAGAAGAAATTTGTACCATCTGTTCTGTTCATCACTATTTTTCAGGGCTGTGTGAACATTGAAATATGAGAAAATATTTTGAGAAATTCATTTGAATTTCTCCTTTGTGCCAGACATTCTTCTAGGTGTATGTAACAGAGTAAACAAAGTAAAGATACATGCCAGTGATAAATCCTATGGCTAGAAACGGTACAGGTGTGCTTTGGGAGGGGTTGCTGTGAGAAAGGGTTGTTCCTATTTTCTATAGGGTGATTAGGAATGGACTTATGATAAGATGACATTTGAGCAGACACCTGAAGAAGTGAGGGGAAGAGCTATGTGGATATTGGGGGTAAACTAGTAAGTGGAAAGGCTCTGAGGTGGGACTCTCAGCAAGGATACCAGTGTGGATGGAGCATGGTGAATGAGAAAGAGAATGACTAGAAGATGAGGCCAAGAAATTAATGGGAAGCATTAGGATTTTATAGCCTTAATTATTATGAAATATTTACTCAGAGAAAGGAAACTATTGGAAGGTTTTGAGCAGAGGAATGCCATGACCTAATTTAGATTTTAAAAGGAATAGTCTGGATAGACAACTAGTTGGAAGGCAATGTATAATCCAAGTGATAGATGATGGTTGCTCAGACTAGTTAGTACTAGTGAAAGTGTTTAAGAGAGGTCATATTTTAGATAAAATTAGAAGGTAAATGTGACAGAATTTGTTAATGGATCAGATGTGTGGTGTGAGAGGAAGAAAGTGATCAAGGATGATTGAAGTTTTTGGCATGAGCATTTGGAAGATTGGAATAGTTGCCTTCTCTTGAGAAAGAGAAGACAGGGAGGAGAAAAGGGGTGGTGTGTGTGTGTGGGGGATGTAGGAGTAGGTGTCAGGAATTGATTTGGGCCACATTAGATTTAAGACATCCAGGTGGATATGTTGATTATATATTTGAATGAGTTTGGAACTTAGGTTCATATGAATTTGGGAGTCCTCAGCATATAGATAGTATTAAAGTCTCAAGCCTGAATGAGATTTCCAAGAGAGAGTGTGAGGGTAAGATAGTGAAGAGATGAAATCTGAGGACTGAGTCTTGAAGCACTTTGGCATTTAGAGGTTATAGAGGTAAAGAAGGCAAGGGGACAGTGGAGTAATTCATAAAATAGGAGAACTAAGAGTGGTGTCTTGGATGGAAACAAGGGAAGTAAAGTTTTTCAAGTAGGGAATAGTCAGCTGCGTCACCAGTTGCTGAGAGGTCAACCAAGATGAGGATTGAGAATTGTTCACAGCATTTAATATCATGGAAATCCCAGGGGACCTTGACAAGAGCTGTTTTCTTTTTTTCTTTTTGGATTAAGCAACAGACATTTATTTCTCACAGTTCTGGAGGTTGGAATGCCAACTGAGATCAGGGTGCCAGCTGATCTTGTTCCCAGTGAAGGCTTTCTTCCTGGCTTGCAAGTGACTGCTTTCTTGCTGGTCTTCACTTGGTGGAGGGGAGAGAGGGAGGGGGAGGGGGAGAAGGAAAAAAGAGAAGAGGAGAAAGAGAGACAGAGGAAGAGAGAAATAGTGAAACACAAAGAGGACAAAGAGCGGTTTTCAAGGCACCCTGAGGTGAGAGGCTGAATGGGGTGCATTTAAGAGAGAATGGAAGGAGAGGAGTTGGAAACCAAACTCAATTATGCCCTAAAAGTGGAGCAGAGAATTGGGCTTGTGGTGTAGTGAAGCAAGAGGTCAAGGAAGGTTTTAAAATTTATTTTATTTTATTTATTTATTTTTGAGTTGGAGTCTTACTCTGTTACCCAGGCTGGAGTGCAGTGGCACGCTCATGGCCACCCCAGTGTAGACTTACTGGGCTCCGGCGATCCTTCTGCCTCAGCCTTCCAAGTAGCTGGAACTACAGGTGTACGCTACCATGCCCAGCTAATTTTTTTTTTTAATTGTAGAGATGAGGGCTCACCAAGTTGCACGGGCTGGTCTTGAATCCACGGGCTCAGGTAATCCACTCACCTCGGCTTCCTGAAGTGCTAGGATTACAGGCTGAGCCACTGAGCACGGCCTCTTTTTTTTTTTTTAATTTTTAAAGATGAGTGCTATTAAAATGAGTGGGAATGCTGATAGAAATGAACCAGGAAAATGGGAAAAATTTTGATGACATGGGATTGAGAGGAGAGGGGATGATTATTGAGTGATATCCTTGAGTAGGTGAAAAGGGGATAGAATCTAGTAAGGTCTGAGTTCAGGGAATTGCATTAAATAGGAATAGGGACAATTCACTCATAATAACAGGAAGAATATATGGGAAAAGACGCAGCAAGGTTGGCATTTTGCATGAATTAGGAAACAAGGTGACCAGTTGAATATGAGGAGCTGGGAATAAGGTATAGATGTTTGAAGACAAGAGAAGATGTGAAATAATTGAGAAAGTGAGAAAGTGAATGAATATTTACCTTTTTTCATTGGGGCTCCTACTTACAGTTTAGGTTGTACAATGCGGGATGTTTAGCATCCCAGGATAACAAATGCCAGGATCATTGTGACAACCAAAAACTCTACTGTACATTTTTGAATTCCCCCAATGAATGCAGTATCACCACTGTTTGAGAATTATTGATTATTGGGCCTTCTGAGGTTAACAATCATGAACAAGACCAGTTAGCATAGTCACGAGACTTTCTTTTTTAGTCATATTCAGCTGTTCAGGGCTGTTGGTGTGGTATAACTAAGTGGGTTGGAGTTGCTGGTGTGAGTGATAAATGATGGATCACCTAATTTCAGTTGGATAAGGATGGGAGTGAAGGCATGAGAAGGATGAGAGACTGTGAAAGATGGTAACATTAGTGGATTCTATGTCCTGGTGGGAAGTTGGTGTCTAAAATAGGGAAGAAGATGAGTCCATTGGAGGAAAGGAATACAAGGAATGGAGAGGCCAGAATTTTAGAAGGTTCATCTGTGGTTATTAAAATTCCAAGATTTCTTTCAGGAGTAGAGTTGAGTATGTCAGTGAGCTAAGTATGGTACAAAAGTCCCAAAGGAATGGGAGAAGGTTTAGGGGCCTAATCCAAGATGGATGGAATAAGTCAAATAAATAATGGAATTTATAAGTCAAAAAGTAGCCGGGCTCTGTGGCTCAGCCTGTAATCCCATGCTTTGGGAGACTGAGGTGAGTGAATTGCCTGAGCCCGCGGGTTCAAGACCTGCCTGGGCAACTTGGCGAGACCTCATCTCTGCAATAAATAAAAAAAATTTGCCGGGCATGGTAGCGCACACCTGTAGTTCCGGCTACTTGGAAGACTGAGGCGGAAGGATAACTGGAGCCCAGCAGGTCGAGGCTGTGATGGCCGGGAGCGGCACTGCACTCCAGTCTGGGTGACAGAGTGAGACTCCAACTCTAACAAACAAACAAGAAAACAGAAACAAACAAACAAAAATACGTCAAAAAGTAATGGAATGGAAATTGATTTCCTTAATGAAGGAAGAGTCACAAATTTCTGTAAGTCACTGTGATGATGACAACCGTGAAAATACATGGGAAGAGATAGTGACCTTTCTAATGGAACCTCCTTAGATTCTATAGTTATGGCACCCTCTAAGACTTTTCCTAATAAATTTAGGATTGAGTTCAAATGATATTGAGCCTCTCTTGAGTAGAGGGTGTTCTACTAGGACTGTGGAGATAAAGGTAAATCTTTTGATTTAAGACCTTAAGACAGGCCATTGCCTTGCTAGACTCCAGTGTGGCCATGCTTCCTGGCTTTGGCCCCCTCCCGCAGAGGTGAATCTTCTCTCTCTCTTCTCTTTCTCTCTCTAATTTACTTTTAAATAAACTATATTTTTAATCTAAAAAAATAAGGAGCTTAAGATAAAAATAACTAAAACTGAGTAATATAGACATGTCATAAAGGAAGCTGAAAAAGTGCTGGATGGCTCAAAGGAGGAAGAAATTAAACTCAAGTATTAATTTCTTCATGAAGTGTTGGATTTGATATGGGCATTTGCTGAACAGAGCAATGATAAATTGTGGTAGAGTAGGAGTTGTACTCCAGGTAAGGGACTGGTTTAACTTAAAGCTTAGTAGTGGCATTTTGCAAGGTGACTTGGGGTCATCATTCCTGTGTTGACTGGAGCTGGAGTAGTGAGAGAAATGACAGGGGAGGAATTGCCTTAGTGTTGTTTTATGAAGGGCCTTGGATGCCACACTGAATTCTGAGTTTAATGTCAGTTGCTTGGGTAATGAATAGTCATTGAAGTGGGGCCTGATGTTCTCAAGGTAAAATTTTCTCCAGTGACATGCTAAAGTGGGGATAGAATAGTATTACGAGAGGATACATCTCTGTAAATGGTATATTACGGTAAAACTACTTTATACAGTAGTATATAAGACTTATAATTATACAGGTAACCTTAGACTATTAGACATCCATAAATGTAAAATGAAGATTCAAACAGGATAGCTATTCTCCTGCTGTATTCCTTTTTCTGTTTGTGACGAGGCCTCTCTATGTTATCCAGGCTAGTCTTGAACTCCAGGGGTCCTCCTGCCTCAGTCTCCTCAGTATTTGGGACCTTTTCTGTTTTTAAATTCAAAATCATGCCTCCTTTATGTATAAGTTTTCTGTACTTGGCTTTCTAAACAACACAGTCTTAGTTTTTCCTCCTACCTCTCAGATTATTCCTTCTTTGACTATAGTTGTGCCTCTTTCTGCTTTTTCCCATTCATGGGTACACCCATTCCCTTGTCACACTAGTGGCTTCATATACTTCCCAGGTGCTGAAAACTATCAAATTTATATCCTAATCCAGACATCTTCTGAACACTAGGTTCACATCCAGCTGCCTACTTGGATATCTAATAAATATCTCAAACTTAACATTAACATGTTCTCATCTGAACTTCTGATCTTATTCCTGAAACCTGCTCTCCCTGTACATTCCTTAACTCAATTGCTTAGGTCAAAAACCTTGAAGTCAATCCTGATGCCTCCAGTTCCTTCACACCCCATATCCAGTTCTTCTAGAAAGCGCTGTCACCTTTTTCTGGAGAATGTGTTCAGAATCAAATCACTAAGCTTCCTAAGTGATCTCCTTCCTTCCACTCTTATATAGTGTATTTTGACATAGTGATCATAGCGATCTTTTAAAGATGTGATTCAGACATTGTCATTTCTCTGTTCAGAGCCCTTTCAGAGCCATACTGTTTATGGCTACATTTGCACTACAAAGGCAGAGTTGAGTAGTAGAGACCTTTTGGCCTGAAAAGCCTAAAGTACTATCTAGCACGTTAAAGAAAAAGTTTGCCAACCTCTACCCTGTATTTAGGGCAGTGAAACTATTCTGTGTTCTTTTAGCTCTGTATGGTCTGGCCCTCTCTCTCCCAACTTCCAGTCCTCTCTGCTCTTCTTTCCTTCACTGTAGGTACATTGGGCTTCTTATTGTGTTTCCACTTATGCAGGCACACTCTTCCTTAGGGTCCCTGCTTTAGCTATTTCTTCTGCCACGAGTGCTCATTTTATAGACATATGCGTGGCTAACTTGTTCACCCCATCAGGTCTTTGCTTAGGTGCTGGCTTCACAGTAAGCCCTGATCCATCTGTTTAAAATTGCACTCCTCAACCATGTATTACCTCTGTATGCTTATGCCGTCACCCCCTTGCTTGCTTGCTCTCTTTTCCAAGCACTTCATACCTTCTAAACATACTGCTTAATTAGCTTATATTAAGTGTTTTTGGTTGTTTCCTCCTGCACTTAAACCACAAGGACAGGAATTTTTTTTTTTTTGAGTTGGAGTCTCACTCCGTCGCCCAGGCTGTAGTGCAGTGACATGTTCATGGCCACCCCAGTATCGACCTGCTGGATTCAGGCTATCCTTCCACCTCAGCCTTCCATGTAACCAGAACTACAGGTGCACACTACTGTGCTTGGCTAATTTTTGATTTACTGTAGAGACGAGGTCTCGCCAAGTTGCCCAGGCAGGTCTCCAACCTGCGGACTCAGGCAGTTTCCTCACCTTGGCCTCCCAAAGTGCTGGGATTACAGGCTTGAGCCACCACACCCAGCCCAAGAATTTTTGTGTTGTGTTTTGTTCACGGATGTAGCCATACTGCCTAGGACAGTGCCTGGGATAGTATAGGTATTGAATAAATGTTGAAATGCATTGAATTGTTGGTTCTTTCACCAAATGAACATCTGACTGACTGAATATTGTTCTTCACCCAAGATGTGCCAGGAATTGGAAAGGGCTAATTTTATTTTAGTGAGGAGTTATGTTTTCCTGTTACCCACCCTTTTGATTGGTTATTTGATAAAAGCTTTCCCATTTTGCTCATGACAGTAAATATTCAGGAAGCAGTCTTGTTCAATTTAGCTGGCTTATTCGATGTATTTTAGGTTAGGATTACAGCCATTGTGTTATCCTTGTTCATACTGTTGATTGAGAAAGGACCTTTTAGCCGCTGCCCAGTGTTGAAAGGCTTCAAATTATATGGTGGGATTGAACTTTTTCATCATTATAGGTGTTTCTTGGTAGGGACAATAGATGGATTTTTGGATTAGAAGGATTTTTATATTAGCTATTGATATGTAATTAATTTACAGGTTTTTCAGTTTGGCTTTCTTCATGTGTGTCTTTTTTTAAAAAAAAAAATATAGAAAAGCCAGACTTGGTGGCTCAGCCTGTAATCCCACGCCTTTGGGAGGCTGAGGTGAGTGGATTGCCTGAGCCCGTGGGTTCGAGACCCGCCTGGGCAGCGAGACCTCATCTCTACTATAAATACAAAAATCAGCTGGGCGTGGTAGCGCATGCCTGTAATTCCGACTACTCAGAAGGCTGAGGGGGAAGGATCGCCGGAGCCCAGCAGGCCAAGACTGTGATGGCTGGGAGCGGCTACTGCACTCCAGTCTGGGCGTCAGAGTGAGACTCCAACTCAAAAAAAAAAAAAAAAAAAAAAGAAATATATATATATATATAGAAAGGGAACTTGTAGAGGAAAATATTGAAATTCAGTATTCTTTTCACATTAGTATTGCTCAGAAACTTAATGTCACCATGCCGAGAAAGTTTAATTTATTTGCAGAGATTTGGATGGAATATTGAATTTATATATGGTTGGACGTGGTGGCTTATGCCTTTGATCCCAGCACTTTGGAGGGCCAAGGCTGGAGGATTGCTTGAAGACAGAGGGTTGAGACCAGCCACTGAGCCCAGCCTCTTTTCTATTTTTGGTTTTAAATTTTATTTTGATAGCTTTAGGGCAGTGGTTCCTAACTTTTTTGGCATCAGGGATTCGTTTTGTTGAAGACAAAATTTTTCCATGGACCTGAGTGGGAGTGGAGTGGGTGCTTGGGAGTTGGGGAGGGCAGGATGTGCAGTCAAACCTCACTGCTAATGTTAATCTGTATTTGTAGCCACTCTCTAGCACTAGCATTGTAGTGGCCGAAAGTTCAGTCCGAGAGACCACCAAGAGCCAATTCCGATGAAAGTTCAAGAGGGTCTTTATTTGCAAGCTCGAGCCTGGACCTCTGTCAACCACCGACACAGTGGAGTACACCCAGAGGCTCTGACTTCCTTAAGCAGATGCCTTTTATGCTTTTACACAAAGGGAGGAGGAGTTTTGGGGGGACTTTCCAGTCTTGTTACCATTTAATTGGGTAGTAACCTCTGGTTGTCAGCTCAGTCGTGGAGGATTGGCTAGCTTGACTTGGGCTGACTTTGGCCCACTAGCTGGTGAAGTTGCAGAGACATTTGGAAACTTTAGGTGATTTTCCCCTGGCACCTGATTGGTTGTTGCTAAGGGGAAAGTGGGTCAAGGGAAGGAGTTAAAGCTTGAACTAGAGCTTTGCAGTTTTTCCCATAACTGAAACTTTAAACAGCTACAGGTTATGTTTTAAAGCAGAAAACTAAAATGACTGTGCTATTTTCCACAAGCCAATTACATATTTATTGGGTTATAGCATGCTCTTAACCTAAGTTTATGGTATACTCTATTATGGTTCTCTCAGCATCACTGCTTTAGCTCCACCTCAGATCATCTGGCATTAGATTCTCATAAGGATTTTGCATGCACAGTTTACAACAGGGCTCCTGCTCCTGTGAGAATCTATGGCTGCCGCTGATCTGACAGAAGGCAGAGCTCAGGCAGTAAATGTGAGTGATAGAAAGCGACTGTAAAAACAGATGAAGATTTGCTTGCTCACCTGCTGCTGACCTCTTGATGTGTGGCCCAGTTCCTAATAGGCCATAGACTAGTACTGGTTCATGGTCCTGGGCTTGGGGACCTCCGCTTTAGAGGGTACAAATAGTATGGTTACATGGTTGCATTGTATAGTGGTAAAGGAGTCTGGGCTTTAAGTGTACTCACCACTCCCATTTGTGCACATTGTACCTGATAGGTGACTTCCTCCCTGTTCTGAGTTTCCAAAGTCCATTATACCATTATCTATGCCTTTGTAGATCTACAGTTTAGCTCCCACTTATAAGTGAGAACATGTGGTATTTGGTTTTCTGTTCCTTTGTTAGTTCACTTAGGATGATGCTCTGCAATTCCATGCTGGTTGCAGCAAAAGACATTTCATTCATTTTGATGGCTGAATAGTATTCCATAGTGTGTGTGTGTGTGAACACACCACATTTTTATTATCCACTGATAAGCTGATGGACATTTAGATTGATTTCATATCTTTGCAGTTATGATTTGTGCTGCAATGAGCATATGAGTGCAGGTGTCTTTTTTCTGTAATAGCTTCTGTTCCTTGGAGTAGATACCTAGTAGTGGGATTGCTGTATCAAATGGTAGAACTACCTTTATTTATTTTTTTTGAGAAATCTCCATACCGATTTCCAGAGATTATACCAGTTTACATTCCCACTAACAGTGTATAAGTGTTTCCTTTTACTTCATCCATATCAGCATCTATTATTTTTTTGATTTTTTAATAGCCATTCTGACCAGTATAAGATGGTATCTCATTGTGATTTTAATTTGTATTTTTCTGGTGATGAGTGATGTTGAGCATTTTTTCATATATTTGTTGGCCATTTGTATTATCTTCTTTTGAAAGATGTCTGTTCATGTTATTAATCCATTTTTTAATGGGATCACTTGCCTTTTTCTTGCTGATTTGTTTGAATTCTTTGTAGATTCTGGTGATGTGGGGTCCGAACGTTTGATTCACAGCACCGACACATAATTTACCAAGAGAGAGGTTTATTAGCCAGGTTCGACTGGCCAGGGCCACCCACCAGACTCACAAGTCTCTAGGCGAGGGCCCCACACTGCTGCAGGGACCTTTCTTAAATATGCAAAAGCCTGCCTAATCCACAAGGCCGTTATAATTCAAATTTGAACAACACAAAGCCTGCCAGAAGAGGGGCTTGCCCACCACAATTCAAACAGAGAAAAGTCAGCTAGAATTTGAAAGGGGCTTATCGCACAACACTCACACACTGCCAGCGGGGGTTACAGAAGAAGAAAAAGCTGGTTAACTTATCTAACATAGCCACTTGGCACTCCCAAGTAGGGTGTTCTTTCCAGGGTTTCCAAGGGTTACTAAGTTTTAGGGGAGAGGTCACAGCACACAGTTTCAGCATACTTAATATATGAGGTTAGTTTTATTACATTTCACATAATTCATCACACTTAATATATAAGGCTTCACACAGGTTCCACACAACTCATCACCTCTTACACTGGATATCAGTCCTTTGTAGGACGTATAGTTTGTGAGTATCTTCTCTCATTCTGTATGTTCCCTATTTGCTCCATTGATTTTTTTTTTTTTTGGTGTGTACTTTTTAGTCTAATTAAGTCCCACTTATTTATTTTTGTTTTTGTTGCATTTGCTTTTGGGGTTTTAGCCATAAATTCTTTGCCCAGACCAATGTCCGGAAGATTGTTCCTATGTTTTCTTCTATGATTTTTATGGTTTCAGGTCTGACATTTAAGTCTTTAGTCCCTGTGATTTAATTTTTGTGTATGGTGAGAGATATGGATCAAGTTTCATTTTTCTGCATGTAGCTATTCAATTTTCCCAGCACCATTTGTTGAATAGGGTGTCCTTTCCCCTATTCAACTGGTATACATTTTTGTCTCCTTTGTCAAAGATCAGTTGGTGGTAGGTATTTGGGTTTATTTCTGGATTTTCTATTCTGTTTCCTTGGTCCATGTGTCTTGCACTTATACCAGTACCATGCTGTTTTGGTTACTACAGCCTTGTAATATAATTTGAAGTCAGGTACTATGATGCCTCAAGCTTTGTTCTTTTTGCTTAGGATTTCTTTGGCTATTCTGGCTATTTGTTGGCTCCATATGAATTTTAGGATTGTATTTTCTAATTCTGTGAAAAATGACGTTAGTAGTTTGATAGAAATTGCACTGAATCTGTAGATTATGTTGAGAAATAGGGTCATTTTAACAGTGTTGAATCTTCCGATCCATGAGCATGGGATGTTTTCCCATTTGTGTCATCTGCAGTTTCTTTCATCAATGTTTTGTAATTCTCCTTATAGAGATCTTTCACCTCCTTAGCTAAATATATTTCTAGGTATTACGGCTTTTTGGCCGCTATTGTAAGTGGAATCGAGTTCTTAATTTGATTCCCAGTTTGTTTGCTATTAGTATATGGCAGTGTTACTGATTTGTGTGTGTTGACTTTGTATCCTAAAACTTTACTGAATTCATTTATCAAGTCCAGGAGTCTTTTGGAGGAGTCTTTAGGATTCTCTAGGTATAAGATGATATCATTGGCATACAGAGATAGTTGATTTCTTCTTTTCCAATTTGAATATCCTTTATTTCTTTCTCTTGCCTGTTTGCTCTGGCTATGACTTACAGCATTATGTTGAATTGGGGTGGTAAAAATGGGCATCTTTGCCTTGGTCCCGTTCTGAGAGGGAATGCATTTCTTTTCTCTATTCAGGATGACATTGGCTATGGGTTTGTCATATATGGCTTTTATTACCTTGAGGAATGTTCCTTTATTCCTCTTTTGCTGAGGGTTTTTATCATGAAGGGATGCTGGATTTTATCAAATGCTTTTTCTGCATCTATTGAAATGATCATATGATTTTTAATTTTAGTTCTGTTAATGTGTTGGATTATGTTTGTTGACTTGCATATGTTGAACCATGATTGCATCCCTGGGTTAAAACCCACTTGATCACAGTGGATTATTATTATTATTTTTAATGTGCTGTTGAATTCGGTTTGTTAATATTTTGTTGAGGATTTGCCATCTATGTTCATAAGAGATATTGGTCTGTGGTTTTCTTTTTTTGTTGTGTCCTTTCCTGGCTTTGGTATCAATGTGATACTGGCTTCATAGAATGAGTTAGGGAGAATTCCCTCTGCTTCAATCTTATGGAATAGCTTCAGTAAAGTTGGTACCAGTTCTTCTTTGAAAGTCTTGTAGAATTCTTCTGTGAGTGCATCAAGTCCTGAACTTTTGTTGTTGTTGGGAGACTTTTAATTGTTGTTTCAATCTTGCTACTCATTATTGGTCTGTTTAGGTTTTCTTTCTCCTCCTGATTCAAGGCTGGGTGGGTTATATGTTTCCAAGAATTACTCTAGATTTTCTCTTTGTTTCCTCGAGGTTGTCTAGTTTGTTTGCATAGACGTGTTCATAATCATCTCAGATGATCTTTTGTATTTCCATTGTATCAATGTCTCCATTTTCATTTCTGATTGAGCTAATTTAAATCTTTTCATTTCTTAATTAATCTAGCTAAGGGTCTTAAATTTTTTTTGTTTCATTGAATCTTTGTATATGTTTTATGTCTATTTCATTTAGTTCTGTTCTGATATTTCTTATTTATTTTCTTCTGCTAGGCTTGGATTTGGTTTGTGTTTTTCTAGTTCCTTGATGTATGACATTAGGCTGTTTATATGCAGTCTTTCAGTTTTATTAGTGTTGACCTTAAATGCTATAAATTTTCCTTTGAACCCAGCTTTGTCTGTGTCCAAGGTTTGATAAGTTGTTTTGTTGCTGTAATTCATTTTGAGGAATTTTCTAATTTTCATCTTGGTTTCATTGTTGAACCGAGGATCATTCAGGAGCAGATTCTTTAACTTCCCTTTTTTTTTTTTGAAAACAGGATTTTTTGAGAGGACAGAAAAACTCCCACAGTGGGAGAGGACCCAAAGGGGTTGCCCCTTCCATGTTTTTATTTGGTTTCATGAGTCCTTCTTGGAGTTAATTTCTAGTTGTATTCCACTGTGGTCTGAGAAGGTGCTTGATATGATTTGGATAGTTTTGAATTTATTCAGACTTGATTTGTGGCCTATCATATGGTCTGTCTTGAAGAATGCTTCATGTGCTGCTGAGAAAAATGTATATTCTGTAGTTCTGGGTGGAATATTCAGTAGATGTCTGTTAGTTTTATTTGCTTTAGGGTCCAGTATAACTCTGTTTTATTTGGTTGACTTTCTGCCTAGTAGATAACCTGTTTATTGCTGTCAGTAGAGTGTTGTAGTCTCCCACTATTATTGTGTTGCTGTCTGTCTCTCTCTAATAAAGCTGGGTGTCAGGTGTTAAGTGCATATGTATTTAAAATTGTTATATCTTCTTTTTGGATTGATTCCTTTATCATTCTATAGTAACCATCTTTGTCTTTTTTTTTTACTGTTGTTAATTTAAAATTTGCTTTATCTTGGTATGAGAATGTCTTTTCCTTGGTTGCTTTTGGTTTCTGTTTGCATGAAATATTTTTTTCTCATCCCTTTACCTTGAGTCTATAGAAGTCTGTGTGCCAAGTGGGTCTCTTGAGACAGCAGATATTTGGATTGTGTTTTTTAAAATCCATTCTGCCAGTCTGTACTTTTTAGTGGACACTGAGACCATTTATGCTCAGGGTTAATAATGATATATAATATGCTATTCCATTCATCTTGCTGGTTGTTATTTGGTTGCTTTATTTATGTGTTTATTTCTCCATTTTGTTGTTGTTCTATACATCCTGTGAGCTTTACGTTTTTCCATTGTTTTTCTACTGGTGTATTTTGACATTTTAATCCAGTATTTAAAACTCCTTTGCGTATTTCTTGAAGACCCAGTCTACTGGTAACAATTTCCTCAGCATTTCCTTGTCTGAGGAAATTTCTCCTTCGTTTGTGAAACTAGGTTTGCGGGGTGTAAGAGTCTTTTGTATTAGAGTGTTACTCTGTTTTAGGAGATTAAAGATTGGGCCCCAGTCCCTTCTGGCTTTAGGATGTCTTCTAAGAAGTCTGCTGCTAGTCTGATGGATTTACCTTTTCTAAGTTATTTAGTGCTTTGATTTCACTGCTCTTAAAATTCTTTCACATTAACTTTGTATAACCTCATGATTATATGCCTTGGGTATGAACTTTTTGCAGTGAATCTTCTGGGCTTTTTGGGGGACTTCTTGTATCTGTATGTTTCAATTTCTGGTAAAGCCAGGGAAGTTTACCTCCATTATTCTCTCAAACAGATTTTCCAAACCTGTTGTCTTCTCTTTTTCCTGAGAAACATCTATGGGTCATAGGTTTGGACATTTTACATAATCCCATATTCCTTAGAGACTTTGTTCTTCATTATTTTTTCTTTATTGTTGTCTGATTAGGTTAATTCAAATGCCTTTTCTTGAAGTTCTGAGATCCATTCTTCTACTTGTTCTAGTCTACTGTTAAAACTTTCCATGGATTTTGTACTTCTCTAGATGATTCTTTCACTTCCAGAATTTTAGCTTGGGTTTTTTCTTTTTAAGATATCTGTCTTTGGCTGGGCATGGTGGCTCAAGCTTGTAATCTCAGCACTTTGGGAGGCCGATGTGAGGGGATTACCTGAGCCCATGGATTCAAGCCCTGGGCAACTTGGTGAGACCTCATCTTTACAATAAAAATTAAAAAATTAGCCAGGCATGGTAGTTCTCTGGCTACTTGGAAGGCTGAGGTGGAAGGATCACCTGAGCCCAGCGGGTTGGTGCTGGGGTGGCCATAGCGTGCCACTGCTCTCCAGCCTGGGTGATGGTGAGACTCTGACTCAAAAAAAAAGAAAGATGTATCTTTTAGGAGAAATTTTCATTCATGTCCTGAACTATTTTTGAAATTTCTTTATGTTGGTTTTCAACTTTCTCCTGAATCTCATTGAGCAATTTTATAATCAACCTTTCCAATTCTACCTCTGGAATTTCAAAGATTTCGTTTTGGTTAGTGCTCATTGCTGAAGAGTTGGTGTGGTCTTTTGGGACTGTTGAACTCTGTTTTTTTTCATATTTTCAGAATTATTTTTCTGGTTCCTTCTCATTTGGGTAGACTGTTTTTTCTTATGTGATGTTGGCAAGAGGCTGACATAGGCACTGTAGGGTTCCCTTAGTTATATGAGGGGTGGACCCCAAAAACCCTGGAATTTATTTATACAAATGTTTTATTTATTTATTTAGAGTCGTAGTCTCATTCTGTTGTCCAGGCTGGAGTGCAGTGGCACACTCACAGCCACCACAGCCTCGACCTGCTAGGTTCAGGTGATCCTTCTGCTTCAGTCTTCTGAGTAGCTGGAACTACAGGTATGCGCCACCAAGCCCAGCTAATTTTTTGGTTTATTGTAGAAACAAGTTCTCGCCAAGTTGCCCAGGCTGGTCTTGAACCCCTGAGCTCAGGCAGTGCTCTTGTCTCTGCCTCCCAAAGTGCTGGATTACAGGTGTGAGCCACTGCACCCAGCTCTAAATTTATTCTTACATGTTTATACTTCAGTCACCTTCAAAGTATTCTCCTTTTGATGCTGTACACTATTGAGATGGTTTTTCCACTGCTCAAAACTGGTTTTGAACTTATCAATTATGATGTCTTTGAATGCTTCTGCCGTTTTTTGTTTCACCTTTTCCATATCAGCAAAACATTTCTCCTTGAAGACTTTTTTCATCTGGGGAAACAAAAAAAGTCACTCAGAGTGAGATCAGTTAAGTAGAGAGGGTGGGGCATGGGGGGTCACTCCTTTTTTGGTCAAATAATGATTTACAAGTGCGATGTGGGCAGGTGCGCTTGTAAATTACCCATTATGAAATATGCAAATGTGTTGAAAGAATCTCCAAAAAAAATTCACACAGCCTCTCAAAACATTGCTAGCTGGTACCATGATGCCAATGGTTTCCTAGAACACTCATCTTGCAGAGAAAGCCTGTACCATAAGGGCTCACCCTCCAATAGATAATTTCAACTTTTGAGGGCGATCCTCCCTCATATATAGCCTTGGTATGGTGAGTTTCTTAATTGCTATCGGTGGGGGTTCTGTGTTAGGTACTTCCACATGCTCAAGGTGTCCTGGGTGGCGTGGGTGGCATAGATGCTGGTGTTAGCTGGAGTCTGAAATCAGACCTTCCCCAGAGCTGAGGTATTATAACAGATCTAATGGGCTTTGTTGTTGACCTTTAGCTAGGAGATGTCACTTGCAGGAGAGAGTCAGCTGTAATAGTAGTTGTGGGCTTTCTGTTTGGCTTGCGCTGCTCCATGGAAGTGCCTAGCTAACTTAGGCAGTGGGCAGGGCTGTGGGGATTACCAAGTTCTCTGTCTGTTTGGAGCCTTTGAGAGGGGTGCAGAGGCTGTGAAGGAAAGAGCTCAATCCCTTCACTTGTGTGCACTCTTGTCTACCCCAGTGGGGACTGGTAGGGTATCTCCAGCCAATGCTGTTGAGCTGAGGCTGCACATAAGAGTTTAGGTTTGAAAGGTTGCTATGGCATTGAGTCCCACCTAGCTTTTTCACCTTAACCTCAGGCAATCTGTGTTCTGAATGTCAAAGTGCAGCCGACCTCAGTCAGGTATTCTCTTGCTAGCCTGCCCCAGCCAGGAACTGTGTGCCACCATTGAGTTTGTCCTTGGGGTTGGTACCCTCCCAGGCTGGCTAGAAAGCAGTTTCCAGAAATGGTTAGGTTCCTGAGATATGACCGCTGAAGCTGCTCAGGGGTTTTTGTTTTTTATTTCCTGTACCACTCCATGTGGGTTTTTGCATTCCATGTGGATTTTGGCAGGGCGCAGCTGTAGGTAAGACAACTTTCTGTGAGGGACTGGAGTCCTGCAAGGCTCAGGGGGCCCTCCATATCTGTGGCAGTAGCATAGCATTCCTGAATTCGCTTCACTCACCTTCCCCACTGAGTCTGGAGGCTGCCTGTGGTCTTATGCCATGATCCAGGTGAGACTCTGGCCAGTTCCAACCTTTGCCGATTGATTTCTCTCTTCTTCACTATGTGGCTGTTATCACTTATTTAATGTGTTGTGGGACACACTGGCAATCCCCTTTCTTTCTGAGTGCTGAGGAAACTTCTCTGTCTTGGTTTACTGCATTGGAGATACACATTCTAGCTGCCTCTAGTTGGCCATCTTAATCTTTTGTCTTTTTTAAAAAAAAAATCAGGCTTCACTAGCTTATTTCAGGGGTTTTTGTAAACCAGAGTTAGGAAAGTGTTGGCTAGGGGATATGAATATTAGTTTTACATGTAGGTCACAGCTGACTGTTATTTGACTGCAACTGTGGGTCTTTTCATTTGAAATATTGAGGAGAGTTAAATGTCTCACTTGTAACTTTCTCGGTTCCCAAATTTTTAAAAGGAATTAATTTCTTCAAGAGAGCAACTGATAATATTAATAAATTGTTATTGACAATAGTCTTATAAGAGTGCTTCCTTAAAGGAAACATTTAGATAAAGAGAGAGCTGTTTTCTGTGTGAGCTTGTATCATATGTGGTATGTAAACTACATTCTCTGATATCCATGTAGTTACTGCATGTGCTCTATTTTGATGTTAGCCTTTTTTTTTTTCCTTTTTCTTTTTCTCACAGCTGGCCTTCATATTAAGTATTTTATCAATGCTCAAAAGAGTTTACTTTTACTCTTTCTGGAATAAAATAAAATTTTATGAAGGTGGAACAAAGTGGATAATGGAATGGTGTTTAGGCCTCTGGGCAGAAATATACTCTGGAATTCTGGCAAGGGACATCCAGGGATAGGTAATGAAGCCAAGATCTAGTGAATATTCAGAAGTCTGGCATAGCAATGCATACAGGCTGAGGGGTGAGTAGGGTCTTTCAGGAGTTAGAGGGAATAGAACCAAAAAAATTCTGAATTTTAGGCTTAAAAATAAAGAACAAACATTGTGCCAACATGTACTTTCTGTCTAATGGCATACTAAATATAAAAGCATCATGGCACATTGGTAACAGTCATTGGTATTGTTATTTTTCAGTTGTCATATTTAACTGATTTTTCAGATAGGTCTATGTGTTACCAATTTCTGATAGAAAATCTGATGGTTCACTGCAACATTTTTGCTACCAGTATTTACTCTTTCAGGTGGTATTTCTTGACTGAATCTGTGTCTGCAAATATATTTACTGTGTTGAGTGCAAATCAGCTAGTTGCCACAAGTTACTTTTCTGGAACATATCACTTTGATTAAAAGATGTGTTAGCTTTTTGTTTGAATGGGGGTAATTTTCCTGTATATAGTTTGTATCTTTTAAATCAGTAACATGTTTGTAGGCTCCATACTAAGATTGGAAACTATTTGTAAATAAGCATTTGTGAAGTTTTCCTCTTTTCTTGCAGGTGTATTCCAGAGAGTAAATCTCCAAACATCTTTGCTGCATTGACGCTGAGCTGTCAGGGGACTCAGGCTTATGAGGAGGTATTGTCACACAAAACAGTGTCTAGTGGAGACAACAAGAAAGAGAGGAAAGGATCGGAGAAAGAAGTTAAAATACTATAGAAAACCATGGTAGGTTATTATGTGTATTTTCTCAGTTTAGTTACAAAATATTCCAATAATTTAAAATTGGAAGTGTTAACAGTGAAGGCACATAGAAAACAAGAGTGTTAATTTTTGGCTCTAGTGCATCAGATAAAGATGGCGCTCTACTGTTTAAGCAAAGCAAATGATTTCAGATTTATTACAAGCCTTTTAAACCACAAGTTGGAGCCCCATGAGGCTGCAGGCCATAAATTATTAAAACAAAGGAGGGAATTGCTCATAAATAATATTTTCTAATAAAACCAGCATTAGCAAACTGATACAATAACTAGGTGACTTTGAACTTGAAATGAAGACATATTTCTGTAATCTTGTACCTGAAGTTCAGTTTTTTCCCCTGGAAGTTAATAATCCTGAACCAGTTCTTTAATTAGTAATGTCCATGACATAGGAATGTATAAAATATGTGACTGTTTAACTCAAAAGCCACCCCTTTCACATGCTTTAAAAAACTTTTTTTTTTCTTTTTGAGTTGGAGTCTCACTCTGTTGCCCAGACTGGCATGCTCATGGCCACTGCAGCCTTGACCTGCTGGGCTCAGGGGATCCTTCTGCCTCAGCCTTCCAAGTGGCTGGAACTACAGGTACCCATCACCATGGTTGGCTAATTTTTTTATTTATCGTAGAGACGTGATTTTGCCAAGTTGCCCAGGCTGGTCTCGAGCCTCTGGGCTCAGGCAATCCTCTCGCCTTCACCTCCCAAAGTGCTGGGATTACAGATGTGAGCCACAGTGCCCGGTCTGCTTTTAAAATATTAAAACCAGGCATTGAGCATACTAGAGGCACAGAACTGAGTATCAAAGAAATCTTGCTTTTTGTGGGGAGAGTTTAGACTTATATTGAATTTGTGATGTTAGTTGAGGTTGTAACCTCTGGTGCCTAGGTTTTTAACTGGTAAAACAGTCTGAGTTTTTAATTGGTAAAATATGCTGAGTTCTTTTCCCTTAATATTTTGGTTCCAGAGGATATTGCATGAATTTTTTCTTCTAATTTTAAGTGAGAACAGACTTTAAAAGATATTATGAGTGAGAGAAAAATCACAAAATGTTAATCATCATTTTACTTGGAATATGTTGTTTAGCAAGTCTGATGATGTTTCTTTAAATGTTATTTGCTTTTTGAAGTATTTGTGCCAAGGACTGGGTACTGGTAGCTTACATTTGTAATCCTAGCACTTTAGGAGGCCAAGGCTAGAAGATTGCTTGAGCCCAGGAGTTTGAGACCAGCCCAGGCAGCAGGGTGAGACCCAGTATCTACAAAAAATAAAGAAATTAGTTGGGCATGATGGCATGCACCTGTAGTCCCAGCTACTCAGGAGGTTGAAGTGGAAGGATCACGTGATCTTAGGGGTTGAGGCTGTAGTGAGCAATGATTGTACCACTGTACTCCAGCTTTGACTGAGTGAGACCCTGACTCAAAAAAAGAAAAAAAAAAAGAAAGGTTTTGAGGCAAGGATTATAACCTGGTTGATTTGCTCTTTAGAGAAGAAATTCTGCTAATATTTTAGATCTAGATGGTGGGCAAAAAAATATTAACTTTGGAATTTTTCCTGTCATTCTAGTTGTATGGTGAAATGTAAAAAAAAACCACACTGAAAATTACTTGCTTTTTTACCTAATTTCTTGTCATCTTGATATTCTTGCAACTAAAAAAAATGCTGTGTGTGTGTGTGTGTGTAAAATTTGTCAAAGTTGATGAGCATTCCTTCCTAAGTTTGTTATTTTATTTATTTATTTTTTTGAATTGGAGTCTCACTCTGTCGCCCAGACTGGAGTGCAGTAGCTGCTTCCAGTCACTGCAGCCTCGACCTACTGGGCTCTGGCGATCCTTCCGCCTCAGCCTTCCAAGTAGCTGGAACTATAGGCGCGCACTACCACACCCGGCTAATTTTTTGATTTATTGTAAAGATGAGGTCTCTCCAAGTTGCCCAGGGGGATCTCGAACCTGCGGGCTCAGGCAATCTACTCACCTCAGCCTCCCAAAGCCTGGGATTATAAGCTGAGCCACTGAACCTGGCTGTTATTTTAAAATTTACCTTAGATCTTCCGGTGTAGAAAACTTGCGTTTTTATAAAATTTAACTGATCAGTTTTAACAATTTCTGCTTTTGGTTGCTTCTTCAATCTCAGATTTCAGTGGGAATTTTCTGTTTCTGCATAGTTCTGATTTAATTGTTTTTATATTTAAAAAAATTGATTTGGAGCTTAATTAAGGTTTCTCTTTTTTGTTACACCTATTTCTTCAGTTCTTTCTTTCACCATTGTTTTATAATGCTTATCCTGTCACATTCAGTAGACTGTTGGATTTAATATTGGCAGTTTGTATTATTTGTGAGATAAACACCAAATGTTTGTGTAATGTAGCAATATATAATTTTGCTTAGGTGAGGACAGTGTGTAGGACTGAGTAACTTAGCAAGTGCGTGATTCTAGCTAGCAACCTAGCATCGCCAACTCACTATATGACTCCTTTATTTTCTAGTTACTTGTGTTGGGATATCTTAGTAAATCTCATGAATCGCTTATCAAGTTTGTTTCTTTGTGACAAAAGACTCCAGTTGGAAAACTGGTTGTGGATGTTGAGCAAGAAAGAAATCTAGACAGAGATAATTTTCATTGCGAAAAAGGAAAACTTTATGATTGATTTTTAAGTCTGTAATTATACAATGATTGAGATTTTTCAAAGGATTACTTGCCTTTTCAGGTAAAGTTTGCTTCATTTAGTAGAGTACAATGACACTGTTGTGTTAATTTACTAGCTTCCAAAGTAATGTGATATTTAAATATTGATATTCAAACAGAAACAAAACAATGGAGACAAGACTGTTTTTAAAGAATTGTGAATGTTTTAGTTTGTTGTGGACTTTAAAACAAAATATTTACCATGTATTACTAGCACATAATTTCAGGTAAGTAAAGACACTGTAACTGCTCTTTCATGGAATACTTTGGACTTTATGGTAAACTCACCAAGTTATCCTTGTTCTTTTTGCTGTGTACTGGTATAAGTGTCTTCATTGTATTTGAAAATTTGAAAATATTCAAAGTCTCAGGATGTTGACTCTTGAGTTTGAAGGACCTACTCTGTTAAATTTTCTTGAAATTCATTCTATTTCTGAGTGCTAGTCTGTTCCACTGATTTCTGGGCCAGCAGGTCATTTTAATTATTGCTTTTAAAAATGTTTGAAATTTTGTTTAAGTTCATGGTACCACTCAGCCATCTTTGTAGAATAATATACTTGATACTCTCATTGATTTTTTCCCCCCAAATGAACTTTAAAATGGTTTTTGTTGAGGTTTAAGTAAATCAATCCTGAGGTGATTTTGATTGAGAATGTAACACATTTGTAAATTTACTTGGGAAATTGATTGTCTTGCAATCTATATTCTTCCCATTCTGGAATTTGAAATGTCTCCTGCTAATCTATTTAAAAAATTAAAGCCTTGCATCAAAGGTTTGAATGTTAAATAGTAAACACTATTCTGGTGTTTTCCATAGTTTTCATTTTTTTGTGTGTGTTGGAGTCTCATTCTGTCACCCAGACTGGAGTGCAGTGGCCGCTCCTGGCCACTGCAGCCTCGACCTACTGGGCTCTGGCGATTCTTCCGCCTCAGCCTTCCAAGTAGCTGGAACTACAGGTGTGCAGTACCACACCTGGCTAATTTTTGATTTATTGTAGAGATGAGGTCTCGCCAAGTTGCCCAGGCGGATCTCAAACCCACAGGCTCAGGCAGTCCACTTACCTCGGCCTCCCAAAGTGCTGGGATTACAGGCTGAGCCACTGAGCCCGGCCTCCATAGTTTTCTTATAGTATTCACTATAATAAACTTAGTATTTGTGTTATTACCTTATTACGAAATCTTAATTTCTTAAGATACAAAAGTTCCTAGCAGTTTGGAAAGGAGTGGCTGGATATCATTAGTCACCATTATGCATTTCTAGAGATTCTCTTGAAGCTAGGAAGTATCAGTATCTGTTTCTTGCAGATGATATGCACATGTGACAAGGTATTCTGAATGTATAGGTTCAGCTAAAAGATAGCATATATCTAATGACTAGTGTGAACCTTACCAAAAACATGAATGAAAGATCTCTAATTTTTTGGTGTGGAGTTCAATAGAATGGGGTTTTACTTCCCATTCCTGAATAATTTTTTATTGTCTTGGCATTGTTTGACAATGGTTTGACAACTAATACTTCTCTTTGACTTCAAATATATTTGTGTGTCATCTTTTACAGTTGATGTTTCTTTTGTTTGAAGTAATTGTTTTATTTTTCCTTCTGACAGAGATCCATTCGATCTTTTGCCAATGATGATCGCCACGTTATGGTGAAACATTCAACAATCTATCCATCTCCAGAGGAACTTGAAGCTGTTCAGAATATGGTGTCTACTGTTGAATGTGCTCTTAAGCATGTATCAGATTGGTTGGATGAAGCAAATAAAGGCATGAAAACAGAGAGTGAGACAGAAGTGAAGAAAGATGAGGCTGGAGAAAACTATTCCAAGTGAGTGTGGACTGGCCTCTGTGATGCTGTACTGGAATGTACACAGCAGAGCTTGAAGGTCCTGCTGGATTGAGTTTGTGACATGCTGTATTTTGGGTTTTGTCACACACACGCACACACACACACACACACGTGACATGCTGTATTTTGGGTTTTGTCACACACACACACACAAACACACACGCACACACGCACGCACGCACACACGGAGTTCAAAAAAAACAGAGCGGGACCCTTGTAGTACAGGGTTTCCCCACTAGGTTAGTGTTCTAGGAACCAACCCATCAACATCAGTGTACCAGCTAGCATTGTTGTGAGAGGCTATGTTTGGCTTCAGTGAAATATTTTTGGGTATTTTTTCAGTGTAATTGCCCATTTCGTGATGGGTGATTTATGAGTGCACCTGCCCATATGGTGCTGAGTGTTTGGCAGTTTTTGACCCCAAACGGCATGATCTCCATGCCCCACCTTCCCTATTCACTTGGTCTCGTACCAAGTGACTTTTGTTTTGTTTCCCTGGATGAAAAAAAGTCCTCAAAGTGAAATGTTTTGCCAGTATGGAAGAGGTGAAACAAAAAATGGTAAGAGCACTAGAAATATCAAAATTGACGAGTTCAAAAACTTGTTTTGAGCAGTAGAAAAAAGTATATCAATAGGTGTGCTGCATCAAAGGGAGAGTACTTTGAAGGTGACTGAAGTTTAAACATGTAAGAATGAATACACAATTTTTTAGAAATAAATTCCAGTTTTTTGGGGTCCCCCTCATACATGAGAAATATTTACTTGTTTACTCATATGAGACCATAACCAAAAAAGTAAATATTACATGGAGTTTTTCTGAGTTAAATAGGAAAGCAAGAAAGGAATAATTATTAGAGCCAGAAAAAGAAGATTAGACTTGTTTAGGATCTCCTTTGAGAGTGTACCAAGTCCTTTAAAATCTTTAAAGTTTGAAAATGTATCTTTTTCTAGTGTTGGTTCAGCCTCTTAAATTCTGAAATAAATAAATAGTAGTGTTTATTATTTATGGGGAGATTATAAAATATCATTTTTGTCAGACATTTAAAAATCCTATGAAGAAAGAGTACAGGAAAATATATTTTAAAGGTATTTTTTACTATATTTACCTTGTTGATTCCCCAGAATTGATCAGTGTCTTGCATGTTGTAAATATTCATTGTATATTTGTGGAATGAGTGAAGGTCCAATGGGAATCATACCCTCCAATAATTATAGTATTCTAAGTGCTGTGACAATAGTTGATTAGTGAGATGAAACTGAATTGATAGCTAGAGACAGATCATGAAACTTTTTATGCCATGCTAAGCTTGCAGTTATTGTTTTGAGCAATTGTCACTGTGACTGGAATAAATGTATAACTTTCTTTAAAAAAATTTTTTTTTGAGTCTCACTCTGTCACCCAGACTGGATTGCAATGGCATGATCACAGTTCATTGTCACAGCCTTGACCTCCTTGGCTTAGGCAGTCCTTCCACCTCAGCCTTCTGAAGAGCGGGACTACAGATGTGTGCCACCATGCTGGACTAATTTTTTAATTTTTTGTAAAGATGAGGTCTCACTATATTGTCCAGGCTAGTCACAAATTCCTGGGCTCAAGCCATCCTCCTGCCTTGGCCTCCTAAAGTGTTGGGGTTACAGGTGTGGGCCACCACTCCCAGCCTGGAATAAGTGTATAACTTACTTTGAAAGATGGAACTCATTTGACTATACCATATTAATAGGTTTTAAAACATTACTTTGGCTTGAACTTGTAAAGGAAAGATAGAGTTTACAGAATTTTTTTCTCCAGCTTTTAATTCTAAATCAATGTGATAAGTAGATAAAGAATAGTGGAAAAGTATTGATAAATCAGTTTTCTTCACTGAAAGATAGTGTAACTTTATAATCAGTTTTTTGTCTTGTTTTATTTTGACTGAAGAACATAATTTCTTTAACTGTTTACAGGCAGTTTATATGTTGTGTCTGGCTATACTTATGTTAGTTTGAAAGTTCTTGGAAGCAGTGCAATTTTTCTCATAGGAGATGCCTGTACACATGTTACTGTCACATTTGGAGTTCATGTTCATTAATAATATTATCCAATGATCTGACTCCCTCTATGTACTCAGTTCCTGTGCAAGTTAAATAGTCACATACTCCAGATTTCAATTGCACCTTGATATGTTTTTATGTCACTTAAAAAACTTTTTTATGCTGGGCTCGGTGGCTTAGCCTGTAATCCTGTGCCTTTGGGAGACTGAGGTGAGTGATTTACCTGAGCCCACGGGTTCGAGACCTGCCTGGGCAGCGAGACCATATCTCTACAATAAATCAAAAAATCAGCCGGGCGTGGTAGCACATACCTGTAATTCCAGCTACTTGGAAGGCTGAGGCGGAAGGATCGCCAGAGCCCAGCAGGTCGAGGCTGTGGTGGCCAGGAGTGGCCACTGCACTCCAGTCTGGGCTACAGAGTGAGACTCCAACTCAAAACAACAACAACAACAACAACAATAAAAAAAAACAAAAAAACTTTTTTATTGTGGTAAAATATACAACATAAGATTTACTGTTTTTTACCATTTTTAGGTGTACATTTCAATGGAGTTCAAGCTATTTATTTATTTATTTTGCATCAGTGTCTCACTCTGTTGCCCAGGTTGGAGTGTAGTAACATGATTACGGCTCAACATAGCCTTTACTTTCTGGGCTCAAGTAATCCCTCCTCCTCAGGCTCCTGAGTGACTGTGACTACAGGTGTATGCCATCACGCCTGGCTAATTGTTTGATTTTTTTGGGATGTGGTCTCACTATGTTGCCTAGACTGGTCTTGAATTCTTGGCTCAAGTGATTCTCCTGCCTTGGTCTCCCAGTGTGCTAGGATTACAGGTGTAAGCTACCATGCCTAGTCAGGCCTCTTAAATACATTTTCTAAGGTTATTTCTTATCAAGCCTGGCATGCTTTTAGAAAGCACTCCTATAGGCTTGCTTAACTGTATGACATCATTGTATTTTAAAGGATTTTCAAGGATTATATGCTCCACACGTTCATTTGGATTTTTAAGTCTAACTCTGTGTGGACGTGCTTGTTTGTATTGCAGAGTCTTTCGATTTTGTGGAATAGTCCTTGGTTGAGCACTTGCCTGTGAACTTTCCCATGTGATGGAACTCTAGGAATACAGAATGATTCTGTTCTTATTTGCATAAAACAAGCAGGCATGTCTTTCAAGAACAGAGTTGTGCTCTGGTAATAGTCATGTATTGCACTCCTGGTATGTGTTAAGCACTCTAAAGGACACAAAGATGGATAAGGTCTAGTTTATGTTTATTAAGCACTTCCTATTGCCAGGCACTGTTAGGCAACTTTAACCTCTGCTCTCTTATTTTAATCTATTATTTTACCTTTTTATAGTCTGATTCAAAAGTCAAATTAAGTTGTACAAGATGTCACAATTTGTATTGTTGGGAATATTAGGACTTTTTAAGTAATTCATATACAACGAATTCAAATACATTGGGTTACTTTACAATAACTGCTATGTCCAATTTTTAATTCAGATTTAGGGTTGTTTGAATTAGAGCTTGGTATGTTCAATCATGCTATCATCTACATGTGGGGTGATAAGACCAAGTATATCATAATTATGATTTAGAATTTATACTTGAGCTAATAATGGCTAGCTAACAATAATTACTATTTATTGAGTGCCAGCTACTGTTCCACATTATTTTTCACGTCTTATAACAAGTTCTCTAGTGTCTATTATTGTTATCACCCTTTCTCCATCCCCATTTTATTAATAAAATTTTTCTGCTCCAAATATGCTCATGAAAAAAGAGTGATTCAGAATTATTAAGGAACTTTAACTTGCTTAAAGTCACTAAGTAAATATGTGTGATGGAACCAGGATTCATATTCAAGTCTATTTGACCCCACATCCACTTTTCTTGGCAACTCTACTTCAATTTCTCGTGATTAAAATGTGAAAGCACAGAGCAAGGAGAGATGATATGCTGGTTCTGGGAATCAAGAAAAGCTTATGAAGGAGATTAGCATTTAGAATAGGCTCAGAAGATGGGTTGGTAGGGTTTTGACTGATGGTGAAAGTGGAAGAAAAAAATAAATCTCAGCAAATCTAGATGTAAGAAAGTATAGGGACTGTTTAAATAATAATAGCTATTGTGTATTGAGCTATTAATATCTTTTGGGCTCTGGCTAAAGTTCATTACTTAAATTGTATTCTCAGTACCACTCTATGAGAAAGATATAATTCCTGTTTTACAAATGAGTAAACAGGCTCAAAGAAGTCAAGTAATTTGTAAGTTGTCCAGTGCCATACAGTAAGTGTCAGAGCCTGGATATGAAAATTGTCAGCCGGGCTCGGTGGCTCAGCCTGTAATCCCGCACATTTGGGAGGCTGAGGTGAGTGGATTGCCTGAGCGCGCGGGTTCGAGACCCGCCTGGGCAACTTGGCGAGACCTCATCTTTACAATAAATCGAAAATTAGCCGGGCGTGGTAGCGTGCGCCTGTAGTTCCAGCTACTTGGAAGACTGAGGTGAAAGGATCACCGGAGCCCAGCAGGTCGAGGCTGCGGTGGCCAGGAGCGGCCACTGCACTCCAGTCTGGGTGACAGAGTGAGATTCCAACTCAAAAAACAAAACAAAACAAAACGAAAAACAAACAAACAAACAAGAAAATTGTCTTCCAGTATGGTAAGTGTCCAAGTATTCAATGGGACACCAAGAAAAATAGTAGGTGGAGTGCCTTCCAAGAAGTGCCTTTGGAAAATTATCCGGTTGCTGTATTCTGTCTATAGTACATTGGAGATGACAGAGGTTAGTCAATAAAACCAATGAGGAGAAGCTTATTGAGATGGTCTACATGAGAGATAATAAGAACTTGAAGAAACTGGTTTAAAGGCAGTGGTTTGAAGGGTGATTATGGTGGGGGAGGGTAGGGAGAAGGAGAGTGTAAGAGGACAAAGATACAGAAGAAGAAAGAATGAAAAGTGAATGACTCTGTTCTTAATCTCAATCAATTGCCTACACTTGGGTCACTTGCTTTAAAATGCTTTTTATTTCTATACTTGTACGACCTTTATGGTTTTTCATTGATTTAGTGTTTATTGAATCTCTAAAGTGTGTCAGGCTCTGAACTCGTGGTGAATTGCTTATAACTTCCTGTCTAGTTACCACTGCCACAATTTGCTTCTCTCCCTTTTCCTTTCTCCATTTTATTCTTAACTCTGCTGATTCTTTGCTCCACTAGAATTACCTTTTTTCATCTAGCCAAATCAAGACTCTGCTGAAGTCAAACTTTAGATTGCCTTGCTTGACATTTCTCATTTTGAACTCTCCCTTTTCTGACCTTGGGAAGCAACCAGATAATATAAAGAATCTGAGTGTTGTTGTCAAACCAACTTGGGTTTGAACTTAGGCTTTGCCATTTTACTTTCTCTGTGAACTTGAACAATTAACTTTTCTGAGGTTCACATTCCTTGTCTTCCAAATGCAGGCTTATTGTGAGGTTTAAATGAGAATATGTGGTACACTTTGTTTTTAGATGTTACTTTTTCTTCCTCTTTTGTCAGGGTACTTAAACTGTTGCTGCTTTTGCTCAAGAGCAGTATATGCCTCAGGTGTAGGAGAGGCTGTATCGCCTTTAGTATGTTTTCCATACTCAGACATTCGCTTGCTTGTTGAATGACTGCTAAGCTTAGTTAATATTTTCACTTGTGATTAAGGGAAATGGACCAATAAGAACTTTTAGAATTAAATCAAGGATAGGTGAACATTTTTCTTATGCACCATTCACAACTTGATGTTCTTTGAGTGCTTTCTCTATTAGCAACTCCTGGATTTGCTCTCAGTTTATCTTTGTTCTGATCTTTCCTTCCTCAGCTTTGTACTGTTATTATAGTATTCTACTTTCCCCATAAGCTTTTGTGTATTTCTAGAATGATACAGCTAGGAGGAACCAATAGCCATTTTAGTGTTGTGGATACTGAGCCAGAAGGCACCACTGTGAGCAGAATCCAGGTCTTTTAGATTTCTACTCTGATGTTCTTTCTCAGTATACCCTGGTGTTGATGTTTCTCAGGAATTCTTTAATTACTACTTTTTAAAAAAAGGAAGTTTAAAAAGGACAATTTGAAAAAATGTTTAAGGGGATATAGTATTTTGGGTTTTCTTAAGCAATATAGATGTAGTAAAGAATTAAAAGATCTGTAGTTTGAAATATGCTCCCTGTTGAATCCTTGGGGGAAGATAGATACTTAATGAGCCTTAAATCTGTGACTAAATTCTGAGGATTTTTGAATGTCTGGATTTATATACTCTCTTATCAATTCGTATGGATAGCCAGGTTGTCAAGTGATGATTAAGTTATAGCTTGGGAAATAGGTTGTAAAAGTAATCATGCAGACTTTTATTTTTAGGGATCAAGGTGGTCGGACATTGTGTGGTGTAATGAGGATTGGCCTGGTTGCAAAAGGTTTGCTGATTAAAGATGATATGGACTTGGAGCTGGTTTTAATGTGCAAAGACAAACCCACAGAGACCCTGTTAAATACAGTCAAAGATAATCTTCCTATTCAGATTCAGGTGAGTACAGTTTAACTGCACCCTCTAGGTGAAATTGTAAAAAGGTGAAAATAGATAGTGACCTTAATGAACTTATTGACAAGGATTGGTAATAGTAAGGGTAGGCACAGACCAAATAAATACTGCTACTTTGGGTCAGTTACTAATTCATCACATTTAAAACTAACTTTTGGTGATTAGTACTCAAAATATATTTACCATATTAAGATGGCCATTCAGATACAGTCTTACACTTTTCAGTTTTATCTTGCTGAGAATCTTCATTTTTTTCAGATTAGGCCTCTCAGCATTATCAGACTCTTGGAAGGGTTGGTGTAATGCAGAAAAGAACTGAAAGATTGAGAAAAGAACTGAAAGATTGAAAAGAGCCTAGATAACTAAAGACTTTCATAGATGATACTTTCAAAATTGAAGACTCAGTTGATTTGTCACCCATTTTGTCTGTTAATGGACAGTCACTATTAATTCCTTGTCTCCAAATCTTTTTCACATTTGATGCATTTAGAAAAATTAAATGTTGGCATGCTCCCTGGAGGATGCTTCTAAAGGTTGAAGTCTCCTTACGGCTGAAGACAACTGGTGTAGGGTTCTGGTTACTTGAGGACCTGCCCTGCCAGCCTGCCCTAACTGATTGCATCACTGATTAGGAAGCTGTTATTTTCTTTCAGCTTCCGATACAGCTGAAATTAACTAGATTACAACTTTTTGATAATTTTATATCAGTTTGTCTTCATATCCATGACACACAAGTTGATGTCAACTCATAGGTCCAGACTTGTGAGTTATTGAATGCACCCTTTTCTTTCATCGTTTTTTAAAATGTGTATTTTCTAAAAAGGGCCCCCTCCCCGGAAGTATGCATTTTAAGTTTGTTTTTATTAATAGTTACTGAATCATTTTCTTTTATATTCATCAACTGACCCTCAGAACTATCTCTCTGATTTTTTAGTCTACCATTCCTGTCATTCAAATTTGTGTTACTTGCTGACATACTTTCCTATATTAATTTTGGGGCACTATTTTATCACTCTGTCTTAAATCCTAATATTTGGTTTTCTAAGTGGTAGAATATATTTGACTTTTCCACTTTCAGTTTTGATGGAGAAATGTTTTCTGGTCTTTGGTAGGGTTAAATATCTTTCTTTTTTCTCTTTAAAAGATGTTTTGTGATCATTTGGGAAAGGAGAGTGGTAAGCAACATGGGATACAGTAAAGCTTGATAAAATGGAAATCTCACTAGTGGGTTTGCTGGCTAGCTAGCGTCTTTTAGTTTATTAGAATAGTAATAAAATTCTTCTTGTTTCCAAATATTTACAATTATTATTTGTATTGTTTAGAACTTAATCTGTATTTCTGCTTTTAGTGTAGTGAGCATTGTTACTCTTGAGTCTATAATAAAGTAATAATCAAAGATCAGATATATTACAGGCTTTTTCAACCATTTCACACTTTCTGTTCCTGTAGTGAGTCTTGTTTCTTATAAGAGTGGTAATAATTCTCATCCTTGATGTTTCAGGGTGGAAAAAAGGTTGAGAACTAGTCTTATAATAAATCAGAATCCTTATTCCAAAAATCTATCGCATCTCTCCAGTTTTAAAGATACATAAGATTGGGCCAAGCGTCAGTCGACATTAATAGAGTTTTCTCTGCAGCTCATAACTGTGAACTCTGCATTGTTCCTTTCCTGGATGAGGGTCTTAACTTCTGGGCACTACAGTTTTAAAATGTTCTTGTCAGCTAGCAAGTGTTTGAGGGAGGAACCCAGGAGAGACTGCAAAATGTATAAACCATCTCAAATTTGGGGGAGACTCAGGCTTTTTAGACCAGAAATGAGGAGACTAAAAAAGATATAAATATCTTTGGGTCTTTGAAATGCTGTCACAAAGAAGGTAAAAGTGGTGTGAACTTATATGACTAATGGTTAAAATTATGAGAAGTGTATTTAGATTTAACACAGCCAATAGAGTTCTCTAACAGTGAATCTATATTTGAGTAAAGGTATATTTTCCTATAAAGTAGAGATAGATAATAATTATATACTGATCTCAGATTAAGTTATCTATATGTACACACATATACCCACATGTGAAACAGGCATTATTATTACTGTTACTAATAATATTTCAGGAACTTATTTTAAGTGTGACATACATTTAATTCTCTCCCCCCCAAGTTTTTCCTGATGTTTCTGTAGAAAAACAATCTCTGATATGATCTTATTTTCTTATGGATTAAACGTCTTTTTGTTGAGCACTTACCCTAGTAAGAATTACAGTTATCTAATAGCTTAATTAATTGAGATGGTACCATACCTTTTCTCTCCATACTCTTTTCTAGGGTGATTTTAGAACTTCTTTGAACAAAGGGAGGAGAAGGATGACTAAAACCAGAAATCACTTAAAATTAGTCTAACCCCAAAGACATATTCATATGTTTTTTACTTTGGATGTGTCTTTGGTGATCTACATGCATAACTGAAAATTTTAGTTTGATTTATTATTTGATAGACATCTTTAATGTTCTTTTAGTTGGCAAAATGAATGTGAGCAGTTTTCTGTAGTTTTTTAATATTCTTGTTCTTCTTTCATCCACTGTGTGGACTTTGCCTTCCTTGGCTTCCTCTATTCAAAATTAGGATACTGAGTTTTATCTTTTCTACTTTTTTGGGATTGTTTGATGATAAAATGCTATTTTTATGTAAACGACTTTGAATTCTTTTAATACACACTGATGAGCAGAATTCTTTTAATACACACTGGCTATTTTATGTCAAGTAATAGATACTATATTTCATCACCAAGAAAAATAGACCCTGTATAACTTACTAAATCATATATTTAATGTATAGCAATATAGTAAATATAACTTATATGATTCGAATTGGGCATTTATTTTGTGGAAGGCCCCTAGATTGTGTGTTTATAATTGTAAATTTAAAGAAGCAATGTAGGGTTTCCCTGTAGATATCAGATGACTTGTCCCATAATGACAGGTCTCACTGGAATGATCTCTATGTTATCAGAGAAGGAAGAATTTACTTGTTTATACTCAGTATCTTTTTGCTGGCGAGTGACTGTGCAGAGATCCTTTTTCATTCATGCTCTCTCGAAATACATGAAAATCTACATAAATGTAATATTAAAAATCTTTTAAAATCTACATAATGTAGTATTCATAAGTCTTTGGCAAGTAGGCGTTCCTATTTAGGCTGTTCTATCCAAAAAGCTATTGTTTTAGAGAACATTCCCAGCTATTTATTATTCTATCATAGTTCTCTATATTAATTTCAAGAACAGTAATTTATCGTTTATCATATAATGGTACTGTGGCATTTTACTTTCAAATATTACAAATAATGGCTTTAAATGTTATTTTATAATTATATGGATGACATTGTGGTTGCTTTTTGAAGAATGGTGATGCTTATAAGTTGGGAGGAGAGAAATGTTATTCCCAAACTAGAGAGTTAGTTGTATACTTTATTTGCTCTTTCAGCACAGTAATATTAATAGTTAATAACTTTTGAGAACTTACTGCAAGCATTCATTTTTTTGAGATTTCAATCAAATTAACTTGGTGCTTTTGATATTTTGATGACTTTCAGAAACTCACAGAAGAAAAATATGAAGTGGAACAATGTGTAAATGAGGCATCAATTATAATTCGGAATACAAAAGAACCCACACTAACTTTGAAGGTGATACTTACTTCCCCTTTAATTAGGGACGAATTGGAGAAGAAGGATGGAGGTACACGTGTATATATATATATATATATATATATGCATATATATATTGTTCATATTAAAGATCTCTTAAATGCTGTGATAAACTGTGTTTTATGGATTTAGGAAATAACAGTCTTCATTTGCTTTATGCCACCCATAGTATTTTACACAGCTTTTTTCCTATATAATCAATATATTTTATTAAAAAATGTATAAATTCAAAATATAAAATATATGAATTAAAAAACCTGTGCTTATCACATTGGTCTTACCTCTGCTTTAATTTTTATACTGTTTGGGTATTCTATTTTACTTTGTCTAGTATTGCATTAAGTTATTGGTATTAGCCAACTTCGTCTATGTATTTTGGCTTGCTGGTCAGATTTCAGGGTTAAATAGGGTTCAAAATATAATTGTTTTCATATTTACTCATTGTTTCAAAATTACTGACTTGCATATTGCTCTTGACTTCTAATAACTATATAACTTTGTAAGAATTATGCCTTATTTAATTGTGTGTAGATTTGTTTTATAGTATAAGGGATGTAAATTGGGGGATTGATTTTTTTTAATGAATAATCTTTAGTAAATTTTTTTCTAGGAGGTGTGTTACTCTGTTAACATTTTGAATATGATTTTTTGTGAGAATCATGCTTTAAACAAAACTTTCTTCTGAAGCTAAAAAGAATTGCTGTATGGCAGTGTCATTCTCATAAAAGTAGAGCAAGAAGGCTATTCAGTTATCAGTAGTTTTGAGAAGTAATGGTGGAACTATGGTGAACTTCTTTTTCTGATGTTTTAATCCTGTCAAGTTAGCTTGTTTCTGCCTCTCAGTCCTGTCCTTAGAAACTTGCTATGTGATATTTCTCCTGTGTCAAACCTTTGACCAACTGGCCACTCTGTCATGACAATTTAGAGCCAGTGTGGTCTATGTGGACCAGTGGGGACCCCCTGTTGCTATTTTTCATCGCTAGTATTTCAACAAGCCCCATTGCTTACTCCCCTACTCTGAAATACCAGTGTGGTAAGAAATATTGGTCAGTTTCTTAGATTATTTTAAGTTGCTGACAAGAGTAGAGAAAAATGCACATTTACCAGTGAAGTTAGATTTTTAATTTTTGGCAGACATGACTCATAGAATCACTTATAGTAAAAGTGACAGATTCCTTTTAAAATACTTTTTTAGGGCTGGGTGTGGTGGCTCATGCCTGTAATCCCAGCACATTGGGAGGTGGAGGTGAGAGGATTGCCTGGGCCCAGGGGTTTGAGACCAGCCTGGGCAATTTGGCAAGACCTCATTGCTACAATAAATCAAAAAATTAGCTGGGCATGGTGGCATGTGTCTGTGGTTCCAGCTACTTGGAAGGCTGAGGTGGAAGGATCTCCTGAGCCCAGCAGGTTGAGGCTGCAGTAGTTATGAGCATGCTACTGTGCTCCAGCCTGGGTGACAGAGTGAGACTCTGATTTAAAAAAAAAACAACTTTTTTAGGGCAACTGAAATCCGCTATATCATACCCCACAGATGTAAACTCTATACATTTATGAGTCATTTTGAAAACCAAAGTGCATCCAATCTATAATTGAGTTTATGCATGTACATTTTTAATTTTTTTGCTGTATTTAGTTATCTCTAGCACCTCTGAAGAACCAATCTTAAATGGCTTAATTTTTTTAACAGCTTTACAGTTCACCATTAACTGTAGAACTATAAAATGATTTCTGAAGTGTCAAGATAAATGTTAATTCTGGTAAGCTGTGTTCTACTTGACCCTCTAGTATAAAACCAACCATTTCTAAGTAGAGTTGTAATTATAGGTATGATGAAAAGTTATCCTAGTATAGGGAGATAAGAAAAAGACTAAAGTTGCCAAAGGCTAGGTTAATTATATGTTTGCTTGTACCTGTTGGCATTCCTTCCATTACTTCTTTGAAAGTATTAAGGGAACATCAAGCTTCTTTTTTCCTGTGTTTTTGTGCACTTACATGGGATTTGTCATAGTTTTCAGTGATTATTTTTCAGTTTAATCTGTTGTCTTTATTGCTTTAATTTATGTTTGGATAAAATGAAAACAGATTCTTAGTGTATTGTATTCTTGCTAGAACACTATTTATTATAGAATGGAATTTGTAATAAAGTAGGAGACTCATAGCCTCTGTACAGTTACTAAAGACTCCAAAGACCACTATGAGCTGAATTTCATCAACTGATGTGTGGGATCAGGTAAGGTGAGGAAATCAGCTTTGGTCTAATGTTGTACACATCTTACTTCCTCTTCTTTTGAGTGGTAGAAAGATTTGCTTTGCTCTTGTCCTTAACATCCTAGTCTTGTTGACTTACTTGATATCTTTTATAATTTGCTCATTTTGTCTAACCTGGGCTTTGTCAAAGACAGTTTTTGTTCTTTGCTAGCAGTTTGGGTATTTCAGGGCAACTTGGAGGATCCTGCATATAACTGAACATGTGAGACCTGGGCTGTACAATTCTTTTTTCTCACACTAGACAGCACCTCATCCCCTTGATGAAGTTCTTAAAGCTACATGATATGAAAGCACATGATTCATTCAGGTGCCTGGAATTTCTGGAACTGAAAGCTGTCCCCTCTACTCACTCTCTTTCTCAGTTAAAAAATTCATTCATTGTAACTTTTTTCCCCCTGGAGTATCTCAGCTTCCCTTAACCCCCACTCAAAGAGATAAACTGTTTGCAATATGTACACATCCCACATCTTTCTCTTCCCTCTCTTAACTTGCCGCATATTTGGACAGAATTGAAAAAAGAAAAAAGCATGGTTGAGAGCATGCTGATCCAGAGGACTGAGGCAAGTCAAACTTACTCCCTCAGGGTTCTCTGTGCAGAAGTGAATCTATCTAACTATGTACTCATTTCAAATCACCACGTGTATTTTAAGTTACCAGTATGTGTAGTAAATCTCTTTGGTATTGTTTATTATTTCAAGGGTGAGCTTCCTCCTCTGCTGTCCATCTTCTTTCTATTCTTACCCTTTACTTGATGGCCCTGTAGAATAACTATTTCCGCATTACTACATGTTTCTTGCTGTTGAAGGCATAGGAGAAAAAGCAGACATTGGTGTGTGGCAGCCTTGTGTTTGATTCTTAATTCCATTAGTTACTGTTGCTGTGTGACCTTGGATAGATTTCTTCATTTTAAAGTGTGGGTAATAAATACTTCACAAAGTTGTTTTGAGGTTAAATGAGAAAATTTATTTAATGTGACTTGTACAATGACTGGTGCAGAATAGTTGTTTATTACATAGTGGTAGTCACTCAGCTTATCAAAGATTCACAGCACAAACTCACCCACCCAAAATGCTTTGAGTTAACAGTGAAAATAATGTGTGCATGCTATAGGTCTGAAAAACGGAAACTAAACATGTTTCAACTCTTAAAAATCTACTAAAGGATAATATTGGAATCAGTATACTGTGTTTATGCAGTGCTAACAGTGAAAAGCTGGTATATTGTATAGCTTATTATTCATTGAGGGCAAGTATTTTTTTCCTTATCCCAGTCCTTTATCCTTAGCATCTAGCATGGTACCTAATACATAGTAGGTGATTAAAAAAAACAAACAAAAAACCAAAAAATTCTATAAATCTGTTAAATTAATTTTCATAGTCAGCATATTGTTTGATTAAATAGAACTGGCTGGTGTATAAAAAGGATTCATAGGTGTCTCATAGCTCAAGCAATATATATAATTATTTCTGTTAAGGTATTTTTATAACCTACTATGTGGTAAGCATTTCCTCATATATGATTTGTTTTAAAAACTCATACATAGCCCTATGGGGCTGATCATTGCCCTGCTCATTTATTTATTTATTTATTTTAAAGATGTGGGGGTACAATTCAGGATTAGGTATGCAAGTAGTCATTGTACAGGTTAAGTTTGGTCCTACTTGTGGTCCCCACTGCCTGGTTTGAGATCAGATACCCTTATTAATGTTATGTGCCCCCCTCCCCCATTGTCCCAGCAGTTTCTGGCTACTGCCAATCCCTTTCTTACAGTATTATGGTAAATGTTCAGGGTCCGCTTATGAGCGATGTTCTTTTAATTAAACAAATTTTTTTAGAGACAGGATCTCACTATGTTGCTTAGGCTGGTCTTGAATTCCTGGCCTCAAGAGATCCTCCTGCCTTGGCCTGCCAAAGTGCTGACATTACAGGTATGAACCACCATGCCTGGTGGTTGCCCTGTGTTGTAAATGAGGAAAGTCAAACATTTTACCCAACTCTCCTGACACTAAGTCCAGTATGCAGTCCACTCTCCCATTCATTGTAGGATTACAGCTTGAGCACTTTATCTGATCTAGTCATTCTGAGCATCACACAGAGTCTCAGCTTCTTTGGTACTTGTGATTTTAAATTAGAAGTATGTTTGCTATACAGGGGTGATAAATTATCTGTTTGCCATATTTATGATATAATTTGAAACCAGGTGGATAGGGAAACTACAGAGACTTGTGTGGCTTAGACTAAGACCATTCTCTTTAATACTGGGGTAGAGTTTCAGATATTCACAGAGGAGTTGCCCTAGAGTCCCTTCATATTGATGCCAGTGTGAACTTCTGATTCTTGTTGGCAGAAGAGCCAAGGCAAACTAGCATGTGTCTTGGTAGGGTCAAGGCAGTAGATTTTCACCGTCCAGAGATCACAAATGAAATTACAGTGATGCCGCAGGCTTTATTTTCTTGCCTTCCCTAGTTGCTAGATCTATACTATCTAGAGCAAACCTTTAGCCATTCGTTATCTTTCCAGTGGCCAACTGTCACTGAAGAAAAGTTATACTGAGTGACATTACTAAAGTAAATGAGGAGAACAGTGCTTTCTCTGTTCTACTTTATTACTACATTTATCTGGTGTAGTATGGAGAACAGTGCTTTCTCTGTTCTACTTTATTACTACATTTACCTGATGTAGTATCTATCATGTCCTGATGTTTTGCATTGACAGTGGCTTGGGGTATAATGTTTTCTCTCTAGAAAGCTTCAGGGAATTGAGAGGAGGCTACCAGGATATTCTCAGTCTAACTAGAAAATTCCGTCAGTATGAACTCAATAGCTGAGCTTCATCCAGATTATCAAGGAGCCCCTTATGATACTGAGCTCAATTATTTTACCTTTGAAGAGCCCAGGTTCCAGACATATAATTCCTATTTAACACAGTATGTTTTGGCTTTTTGCCGGCCCCATTTCCAGGCTAGTGTTTTTGTTAACAGGGGCAGATAGTTAGCTTGCATGTAAGGCATTGAGAGAAACTGACCAACATTTCCTGCAGTATGGTGTGATTCTGGTCACCGATTTAACCCCTAACCAAATAAACACAATTAGACATAACAGATTTCCAGTGCTTTCATTGTTCAGAATGTTGTATGTACCTTCATGCCCTGATGCCAGGTTACTGAGTAGTATATTTTAGAAAGCTATTTATCTTTGTTTTTGGCATTTTTGTCAACACCCCCATTCTTACTTCCTGTGCTCTTTCTTATCTGTTTTACTGGTCACTGTAGGAGAAAATGAAATGACTGACACTTCTGTTGTTTCTAATTAAGAACTCCAAGATGTCTTTTTATCTGAAAAGTTTTGCTTCCTCATAGAATTTAAACACGTATATTAAAGTTCAGAAATATTGAAGTTCTGCTCCCAAAAGTAGCAGTGTTTTCCCAATGTTTAAATGAATGAAAAAAAAGAAACTGTATTTGTATATTTATATATAAAATATGAAGCTATATTATTCATTATGTAAAAGAAATAGGCAGTCTAGGCTTGTAAGTAGTCCTGTACTGCCATACAAATTTATATTGTTTTAATATAAAAAATAACTTTGGAAAAGATAAAATGAGATGAATTATTGTATCTCCTCTGCTGTTTCCCACCACATGAATATTGAAACATTTTGGATCTTTTGACTTTCTGACTATCAGAGCATGAAGAAACATGGCCATTCTGATGGTGATGTAAAAGGGAATTTGGTGCAAGTCTTGTTCGGTGCCTGTCCCTTTCATCTCTTTTTAGTAGAATTTATTGTTACCAAATGTTGACTGTCTGTAGCAAGCTGATATTTCAATTTCTTAAAATAATAGTTTGTGGTTATAATCTGACTTTGGGATGAAAGAATTTATCAAAAATATTTTTGTCATTGTCCTCCATTAAAAATACCTGTGTCACAATTAGAGCAAGATGCTGTTTACAAACTCTGACCCCTGAATGAAAGTATTAGAAAGTACAAAAAGACTTTTGGCTTGCTTTGTCTTTTCTTGTTCAAACTTCCTCTGCTTCATTTCCCTCTTCCATTTTCTCCCTCTTTCTGACAACCCTACTTGGTAAGATGATAGAATAAAATTTAGCTTGCCTTATGGGTATATTTAAAAATTGAAGTTAAAAAAAAAAAAAAAAAAGAAGCAAGGGCCATACCTTTTATTGGGATTACATTACTTAGCAGTCAGTCAACCTTTGTCATACCTAACTTTTAAGAGAGTTTAATCATTCATTTATAGTAGTTTGTTTTATTTGGTACGTGAGCTTTACACAGATGCTTGTATTGACCACAGTTAAACATTTTGACATAAAAACATGAGTTATGTATTTTGGATCACTATAAAGACAAAATTGGACAAGTCCAGGAACTAGGTCACCTATAAAGTGAATATTCATAGTATATTTGTGCTTATAAGTAAATCCAGAGTAATAATAATCCTTTTTTATTTTCCCATTTTTATGAGTAAAAGAGGGTAATGAAAACTTGTGTTCTGATTTTGTTGGCTGGGGTTAGTGAGAAACAATGCAAATACCTGCTGTAGAGCTCACTTGGTCAGAAAACAAGTGTGTAGCACTTTAGCCTTTACAGTGTTGCAGCCAATAAAGAGAACCACAATTCTTTCTTTAATGAATTTGTTTTCCATTGAGCATTGTGCCTTTTTAAGTTAGTAACATTTCATCAACTGGACTAAACATTTAATTTGCCATAGAGCCCTCTGATAACTGAAGAAACCAAAAAGTATCAGTGTTCTTGTCTTCCGTTTAGAAATACATACATTGGGGCAACCCTCTCGGGTCACCTCCCACTGTGGGAACTTTTCTGTTCTCTCAATAAATCCTGCAAAAAAAAAAAAAGAAAAAAGAAAAAAAGAAATACATATATTGTATCAGTTGGCTCACATGCCCTACCTAGTTTATTGCTTATCATAATGGGAAGAAGTGTTGCTGGGTTCTCTTACATTTAAGAGGATTCTTAAGAAAGAGAATTGTAAATCTGACTTAATTGGATTAGACAAATAATTATTTCCCCAAGAAACATTTGCGTGTTGCATGCATTTTAAGTACCAAGTTTTAGAAAACATAAAAACCCGCTTTCCAGTGATACATTTGGCTATCTAAACTTGAGTTTAGTATCATGTGACATCTTCTCAAATATGGGTATTTGTCATTAATCATATTTGAATTTTTAATTTTGCTGTTTAGACCATGTAATCTAACTTTAAAATGTTCAAGCAAGCTGAATAGCCATTAAATAGTTTCTTTATTGATTTTTTTAAAAAGTTATATAAAACTTTAAATATATTTCAATGTATTTCATATTTGTAGTTTTAACAATTTTGGTTTAGAAAAGAAATAATGTGAGAACTCCAAGGTGATACTTGAGTTCTCAGTCATGGGGTAAAGTTTCTATTAATGGTTATCTTTTCGAATGAACTTATTGTTAAAACAAAATGTCATTCTCAGTATATCTCAAATTGGTTAGCACATAAGAGACCTCCAGTTTTCCTTAAAAACTGATCAGTGACCAAGATTTCTTCAATAAAAGAGTTGTTATTGTTATTAGTACTAGATTTTCCCTCTTTGCACTCTGCCAAAGGAAAAAGTGCTATGTACTTATTTTGTGCCCTGTGATGTAATACATGTTTAATAAGATCCCAGATTGTAAATAGCAGCTGTCATTGATTTTTTTATTGAATGAATCTTTATGCTCCATTGAACTTGTGCACAGTACTACTCTGATGACTGTTTACTTAAATAATCATAGTGCACATAATTTTTTTTTAGAGTAACAAGGCCAAATCATGAAATTTTCTGGGAGTCTTATTAGTTCACTCAAATGCTGCTGTTATTTTTTGTTGTTGTTGTTTGGTAATTTGACAGGAACTCCTTGGTCAAATTATATCTGTCTCTCTTTATCCCATTTTATCATTAGAAAATGTTTCGATGAAAGATCCACCGGACTTATTGGACAGGCAGAAATGCCTGAATGCCTTGGCGTCTCTTCGACATGCCAAATGGTTTCAGGTTGGCTCTTTGTTATTACCTTGTTGTTATTGTAGCCTTGTGCAAGTTGCATTTGGAACACCTGCCACTTATAGGTTTCTGTGTACTATTTAAAATGGGGGGACGTTTCTAACTCATAGCGTTGTTGTTGGGATAATTGAGTTAAAGTGCCTAATATAGCTTCCACTATAGTTAATGATGTTTTATAATCATATAATTCTTTTTGGCTGAGTATTCTGAATTTCAAACGGTTGTTTATAAAATCAAATATGGGCAAGAAAAGCTAAAAGTTAAGATAGTTGCCTTGAATGGGGTTGCCATGAGGCTACAAAAGCAATTTTAATTTTATGCTTTTATTTTTAATATCTGCCTTTATAAGTCTTTATTTTATACTTTTGGTAGCTTGAGATGTTTTAGTTTATTTGACAACTGATGAATGACTTGCTAATTAGTATTCACTTTAAAGAACCTGCCCATGATCAATGTGCTTAAAATGAAGAATGGATCTCAACAGGGATATTGGAATCCTTTTGTTTATTTTAGGCAAGGGCAAATGGATTAAAATCATGTGTAATTGTCCTCCGCATTCTGCGTGATTTGTGCAACAGAGTCCCCACATGGGCACCATTAAAAGGATGGGTAAGTACTTACATATGGCTAAAAGCAAATTTGGAAGGTGTAGCAGAGGAAATCCTGTTGAAATGATATGTTATTTTAAAACGGCTATCTCCTGAGTTAACTAAGGCGTGTATTAGCTATTCTTGCTGTGAAAAATATTAAACATCTTTTTTATATGAATTCTTTTATGCATATAACCTGTCACTTTTATCTTGTCATATTCATGTTATAGAGCTTGAGATTTTTTTTCTGACAAAAATGGTTCTGTATTGTTTAGAAGTGAGTGTCTTCTTACACTTGACTCTGCACTAATGGTTGATCACTTACTGATATACTTGCTGCCCAGGAAAGCCTCCTTAGCTGGCCATTTCTCTTTTGGTGCCTTCCATTACAGTAAAAATTACCTAATAGGCTGGTGTAAGAATTCTATACCTCCTATAACTTTCTTTTCCAATGGAGATACTTAACAAATAAGTTCATGTTAGTAATTAAAGTCAGGCAAGCAGTACACTTATCTCGATTATGGACATAGTTTGTAATATACATTGTAAAATTCACTTAATATGGAAATTATTCTGCCTGCCCCAATCGAGACAACTTAATAAACCTTAATTTTATTGAAGAATGTCATAAAACAATTTAAATAAAGCCCTAAGGGGTCATTTATAAATTAATATAGCAATTAGTACTTTGACGTAGTATCATGAGCTTTTAGTTTATTAAATATGGAGATTTGGCCTCTTGCTTATTCTAATTGTAGTATTTGGGGCAGGCTATCTGAAATGAAGTCTTATTTTTATATTGATTTATTAGTGGTTTGAGTGCTTCCTACATTAAGTGGGAGATAGGTGGGCTGGGTTTGTACATTAGCTAGTTAGTAGCAATTACTGACGTACATGAAGGCTTGTTAAGTCTTTGTTAAATGAATTAGATGACCATGGTTTCTTTAGTGATCTTTTCTGGGTAACTGAAATAAAGTTTTTGTTACAAAAATATTATCTCTAAAATGCTTGATTTAAAGACTGACTGAGTGAAAGTTGATAATCATGGGGGGAATGTTAAGTGGGCCCTAAATGTTAAATTGACTTTTACCTTTTGGCCTCCTTTGTAGATAGAAATATTAGCTCACATTTAACTGGACTCCTTTTTAACACTTGGTGCATGTACTAATTTGTAATTTAATATCTTCTAGCCACTAGAACTTATATGTGAAAAGTCTATAGGTACTTGTAATAGACCTTTGGGCGCTGGGGAGGCCTTGAGACGAGTAATGGAGTGTTTGGCATCTGGAATACTACTTCCTGGTAAGGGTTTCAAACTTTGGAGGCAGACCAATCAGCAAAATCTTGTGTTAGTTTATTTTTCTAAATGTATGCTAAATTTGTCTTCTACACAGGAAAATGATGTGTAGGAGTTATTTTGCTTGGAATTTTGGCAACTAGAATGCTTGGGTTGGAAAAGTATGATAAAACTTATTCAATAGTTATAATTTGTGTTATATATACTAACATTAAAGGTTACTAATAAGATACTGTGTCTGCTACAAATTTGCTTTATCTTGAACTCAGAAATTGAAATTGCAGGTATTTGGTTGAAGTGTGTGAAGTTCATTCTGTTTGTTATTTTATTTTTATTACTTATTTTGAGTCGAGGTCTCACTCTGTCACCCAGGCTGGAGTGCTGTAGCATGGTCATTGCCTACTGCAGCCTCAAACTCCTGGGCTCAGGTGATCCTTCCACCTCAGCCTCCCAGGTAGCTGGGACTGCAGGTGTGCACCACCATGCCTATGGAGTCTGGTTTTAAATTTGGAAAAGTTAAATTTGATCTTATTTTCCATATAATTCATTTTAAGATTCGAGATGATTCATCATGTTGGTTTTAAATTCTCAGAATAAGACCCAATTTTGACCTCAGATATACAGGTGACTTCCAATATAAAATAAGGACATGTGAATGCTAACATACTGAAGATGAGATAATGACCCTTACATTCCACTTAATTGAGTAGACTTTTAACTTAGTTTCTTGGTTCTTTTTCTTCATTCTCTTTCCCTCCTCCTCCCTCTCTTTGTGAGAGTTTTCTGTTCTAAACTGAGTCTAAATGATACTTTTGTTTTTCCTCTGCCAAAGGAGGTCCTGGTCTTCATGATCCTTGTGAACGAGACCCAACAGATGCTCTAAACTATATGACCATCCAGCAAAAAGAAGATATTACTCACAGTGCACAGGTAGAAGACTGGGCACATCACTGTGATTTGATAGAGAAATATTTTAACTTTATGTTCTGACTTGTTCTGTTTAAAGACTTTTTTCCTGCATGTTGTTAGTGACTTCTGCTGTGATATCAGCATATAATGAAATTTTTTTTTTTAGATAGATGTTCTAAGAGCTTTATGAATGACTATTGAAATTTGATTAAATTTTTGTTCTTTAGCATGCACTCAGACTATCTGCCTTTGGCCAGATTTACAAAGTACTGGAGATGGACCCCCTTCCATCTAGTAAACCTTTTCAGAAGTATTCCTGGTCAGTTACTGATAAAGAAGGTGAGTGTGAAAGGTTTTTTATTAGGGTTAGAGGTTGACAGTTGGTGGAAATGGTCATGGGGTGCATCTCTTGTTAGAGCTGAGGAAACTTGATAATTGGCCATCTAAGGCATGTATAAGGAAGTTTATTGCTTTTTTTCGTGACTTTTTCCTCTTCAGTCTCCATTAGTAACATCAGCTTATTCTTGTTAGTGACTGACTCATTTGACTATGTTGGCTGGCTTCTGTTACTGCATAGGCTTAGGGACCATACTGTGAGAACCCTGATCTTAAGGAGAAAAGGTAAACCATTAGGCTAAGTGGCGGCATTATTACTGTCACTAAATCATTTTGATCATCTTTCTCATGCCTGGAAGTGTTATGTAACCAAGAAAAAAAGAATAAAATTACAGAGGAGCAGAAAAGCATATTGGAAAATTCAGAACTATTTTCTGTTTGTACTAGTTTGTTGAACTTAGAGTTTTAACAGAAAGATTGTAGGTTTTGGGATCAAGATGACCTGGGTTCCTATCATAGCTCCACTTCCTACTAGTTTTAGGTCTTGCACAGTTAGCTCATCTCCTTCAGTAGGGATATTACTCTCTTTCTTACTTTATTGGCTGTTGTCAGGTTAAAATGCCTAAGTGCCTGGAATACAGCAGATACTCAAATGTGAATCTACTTACTGTCCTCCCTTTGCCATCCCCCCCTCCTTTCCTGTTATGCCAGAAGGTTGAATGTTTAATACCAGATAATCTTCACTTAGGATGCAGCCTGCCTCCAACAACTGAAATTATTGTTTTTACTATGACAATATAGTGCAAGTTGCCCAGTCTGTTTATTTAGACAACAGAATTGGCATCCCTTGTAAATAGGCCTACATACTTTTTAAGGAGTCTAAAAATGCAAATTGTTTCCTAATAATAATATTAAGTCTTTTTTTTTTCCTTTTCCACTCTTTCTTTAATATGTATAATTTTTCAGAGGCCACATATGACAATGATAGCATTGCTTTGGTGGTTAAGGAATGTTTTCTTGTATTCAAAAATTTTTACTTTAATTTCTAATATGTTAAATATTGATTCATATTACTCACAAAGCAAAGCTCTTTTGGTGCTTAATGATTTTTTTAAGAGTGTAATGTGGTCTGAGCTACAAAGTGTGACAATCAAGGCTTCACACTGTAAATTCCTCAGGTGAAGGAATCCTCTAGTTTCTACCATATTACTATTATAAACCAATAAATAAATTTGCTGAATGAAATTTGTGGAGTGAAAGTAATTTTCTTCCAGAGGGTGATTACTCAGTGGCAAATTATTAAAAGGAATTTGTGTATACATGGGACATTAAGGATTGTCTGTGAATTGCACCACTGACTACGAATTTCAGATATATAGAGTCTTAGGATTAGTAACAAAAAAATGTCATTTCAGTCTCTGAATTCCAGTCACTCTTTTAGTTTTGTGTTTTTCCCTTCACTGTGTAGTACAGTTATATCTGCTGTTATGTGACTTAGATTTTTTTTTTAATTTTAAAGATATTTCTCAAAAGTTTGGGAAATGCTGGTTCATCAGTTAATAAAATAAAACAGAATCAGACTGCCAGAGGTTCCTGTTCTAGCCTTATCAGTTACTGGCTGCATGACCTGGGCAAGTCACTTTACCATTTTGCTCTTTGGCTATAAGATGATCTTCTTCATACTTTAATGCTTTTAGCACCTAACTTCCTGTACTCACATTGAAACTTACTTTATTCCTGTAATTCTTGGACATTTCAATATGCATTCAGGTGAATTTTTTTTTTTCAAAACTCTGATGTCTTATTTTCTTGAGTTTTTTCCCACAAATGTTTTATTTTTTGCTTTATCTTAGTTGCCAGTTCTGTGAACACACACCCTAGATCTTGTCTTCATCAATAATTGTACTTGTATCTTTCCTCAATCGTGTTTTCAAGAATCTCAGTTCCAGTATTTTCTTGTCTTCATTCATTAGTATCCTTCTTTCAATTCTTGAACCTTGCCATCCATTCTGTTACATTTGTATAATCCTTCATTTTCATGTTCTCTCTTCTGTCCTTTTTTGTATAGTATTCTGTGGTCCATTGTTAGGGTCACTCCCTAGTGGATACCTTCATTTCCTTAGTTCAGTGTTTCTGGCAAAATTCTAACTGGTTGAAATTCATTTCTCTATCTACTCTTTGCCTGTACTAGGCTGCTGAACAGGGTTAGAGAAAAAACACAGCTATCTTTACTATTCTCCCTTTAAGTCTATGACACTAACCTAACAGGTACTCTTTGTGCTGTCTACAATCCTCTTATAAGTTAAGAGACTTATCTAGTTTTCCCTGTTTCACATCTTCTCACATTTCACACCTCCTCATCTATCTCTTTACTCTTATCTGATAACCTTGTTTGCTTCTGTCTTCTCAGATAAACAGTAGTCAGGAGATAACTTCTACATGTTCTCACCATTCTGTCTACCAGCCCCACTATATCTACTCCTGTACTGTACTTTGCTTTTTCCTCCCTTGCCTGTGAGAAACAGTCCAACCTTTTATCTTAAGATGGACCTTCCTACTTACCCATGATATCACATCCCCTCTTGCCTCCAATGGACATTATTGCAGCACTTATTTCTTCTCTCATCTTCTGTCTCCTGAATCATTTTCATCAGCATAAAAATCTACTGTAACATCTCCCATCCCAGTAGCTCCCTGATTCTACAGCTCCCACAACAGAATCCCATTTCTCTCTTCCCCTTTATAAAAATAGTACTTTGGGAAACAGCTGCCTTTTTCTTCTTTCTCCTTTTCATCACTTTCTGTTTTCTTTGAATCTGTTCTCACCCGGCTTTCTTTCTCACTACTCTCCCAAAGTATCTCTTGTGACCTTATGCTACTACATTGAGTGGTCGGTTTTTATCTTAGCCAACTTTTCAGCAACATTTGAAACAGAGAAACACTTTTTTCTCCTGAATTTACTTTATTATGAGGTATAGCACATATGTAAAAAAGTACAGGCTGGGCTCTGTGGCTCAGCCTATAATCCCGCGCTTTGGGAGGCCAAGGTGAGTGGATTGCCTGAGGCTGCGGGTTTGAGACCCGCCTGGGCAACTTGGCGAGACCTCATCTCTACAATAAATCAAAAAATTAGCCAGGCGTGGTAGCACACGCCTGTAGTTCCAGCTACTTGGAAGGCTGAGGCAGAAGGATTGCCGGAGCCCAAGCAGGTTGAGGCTGCAGTGGCTGGGAGCGGCCACTGAACTCCAGTCTGGGTGACAGAGTGAGACTCCAACTCAAAAAAAAAAAAAAAGTACAAAAATATACAACTTAAAATTATTACTTTAAAAAAAATCCATATAATCACCACCATGGTTAAGAAACAGAACTTTATCAGCTCCTCAGAAGCTATTCATTTTATCCCTTCCTGTTACCTTTCTGCCCTAAGAACTATAATTTCTGACTTTTTATAGTCTTTTCCTAGGTTTTCTTTATAACTTTCCCACCTGTGTATGTTTTCCTAAATAATTTAATTTGATTTTGCCTGAAACTTTCTAGAAATTGAATTTTACTAAGTGTAATCTTTTGTAACTGGCTTCTTTCTGTACAGCATTGTTTTGGATTAATTCAGGTTGCTGCATGTAGCTATGGTTTGTTCATATAGTATCCATTGTGAATATATTACAACTTACTTATTATACTTTTGGAGGACAGTTAGGTTCTTCAGTTTTTGACAACCACCTGTTATGAACATTCTTATACATGCCTCCTGATATATGTCCTAGAGTTACAGTAGGCCAGTAAATGACCTAGTAAATTGTATATATACCAATTTACACTCCCACCATCAGTGTATGAAAATTCTTGCATCCTTAACAAAATTTGGTATCACCAGACACCTTTTCTTACATGAAATTCTACTTTTCATTTGACTTTCAGATCATCACTTTCTCTTGGTTCTTCAGGCTACACAGCCATTTTCTCAGTTTTTTTTTGTTCTTCCTCATCTCCCTAACTTCTAAATATTAAAGTGTCTCAGGGTTTAGTCCTCAGACCTTTTCTCTCTTTATTACACTGATACTTCAGGGGATCTCATCTAGTCTCTTTTCTTGAAATACCTTTTGTATACTGAAGATTGTCCCAAATGTATATACTTCTACCCCAAACTACCAGCCCTTGAACTCAGACCCACATATCAAAATGCCGTCTCAGTATCTCTGTGTGCATGTCTAACAGACGTCTAAGATGTCTAAAATCCAACTCCTGTGCTCACTTTGCCTCTACTCGTCTCTCTCTCTAGTTATTCTCATCTCAGTCATTGTAAACTCTTCTTCTTTGTGCTCAGGCCAGGATCCTTTGAGTTGTCCTTGAGTACTCTTTCATCCACCCATACCTCAAACATCAGCAAATCCTGTCTGTTTACTTTTCAAGTATGTCCAGAACTCAGCTGTTTTGTTAACTTCTTCACTGCTAACATTCTTGCCTAAACTGCCATCATCTCTTACCAAAATTCTTGCAGTCATCTGCTGTGTCGTCTTTCTGCTTCTATCTTTGCCTCTGCTGTGTGTTCTCAACCAAGAAGCAATTCTTCCCCCCAACACCACTTTTTATCTTAAAGTACTTATAGATGCACAGGTAGTTGCAAAGATGGTAAGGAGAAGTCCTGTGTACCCTTCACCCAGCTTCTTCTGATACTTACACCTTATATAACTACTGTATGATATTAAAATAGGAAATTGATAGTGACATATTGTGTATAAGCTTTATACCATTTTATCATGTGTAGTTTTCTGTAGCCATCACATACATCAAGATACAGAACTATTCCATTACCATTAAGGTATTTCTCATGCCACTACTTCTTACTACTTCTCTCCCTCCAACCATTACTAATCCCTGGAAACCTCTAAGTTTCTATCCCTATATTTTATAATTTCTTTTTTTTTTTTTTTTTTT